>NC_056726.1:360060860-360355860 GCF_019279795.1 Protopterus annectens | reverse complement strand
GCGTGATTCTGAGGAAGTAATTTATGCAGGTAGTGCTCTTGGATTGCCCCTGAAAAGGGGCCATTGAGTCCACTGAGCTTACATGAACAACAAATAGGTAAAACAAAAATAAAATACAGCAATCCAGTCCTCACAGCTACACATTGCTCCACTGCATTGTAACTACCATATACTGTGACCCTTGTACTGTATATATAAACTGTTTTAATTCATTTTTTTATAGTTCATATGTTGCACTATTTCAACACTCCTCTGTAAGACCCAGGTTGTAGCTGATATAGCTCCAATTTAGATGGATCATCTATTCTAGTTTGTGACATCCCCACTTTGCGCCAGTAATCCAGGAGCCTGAATCCTCATCTCTGACACTGGAGAGGGACAGTCACTTGGAATACCAATGGATACACTCAGTATTCCCAGATGCAGACCTCTCTGCATCAAGCACAATTTCCCTTAAGAGCACACAGGGAACACAGTCAGTCCGGGGTCTGGATTTCTCTATCTGTATGCCTCCAGATCCCCAATAAGACTCCCCACTGGCACAGCTGCAGAGTTGACACCTCAGCCAAGTGCCCAAGCCAAGTTCTCCACCACTCTCTCTATGAAACCAGTGCTTCGTGTCCCTGCTCCAAGCAGCTGACACACAGAGTACTTGAGATTTGATTTTCACACACACACACACATACACACTCCTGGGAAATGCTGGCACTGATTTATTAGCTATGCCCCCTTCTGCCCAGATTATAAGGTAATTACTCTGCCACCATTCACTCCAAAGCCAGCCACACTAAGGCTTTTGCAAGGGTTCCCAATTATACTGAGTGAAATTAATATTAATACAAATGGTAGTTTGACCAACAGCAAGGCTTTCAGGAGTGACCAGAGCTGTTACCACATATATGTAAGTACTCTCAGAGATTAAAATATTCTCTAAAACACCAGACACAATGCAAATTCAAATATATTTAATGTTGTGTCTTTCAGCTTTTCCAGGTTAGGGGTCGCCACAGCAGAACTCCGGTCTGCTAATGATTGGCAGTAGATAAATTCAAATATATTTAATAATAAATAGAAAAGAACATGAAAATACTAAATATCTATTTACAGTAAACACCAGAGTTTCAATCACAGGAAATATTACAATAACACAGATGAACAGATTCGCACAGTTACAGAAAAAACAGTACTTAAGTAATCTCACTATATTTTCCTAACTGAGTTAGAGAATTACTATCCCTGGCCACTTACTAGAGCAAGGCAAGGTGAAGTAGGTGAGGGATCCTTCTATGTCAGGTTCCAAGAAACAGACTGTTCTGAGACTTCTGTCTCACCTAATATTAAAACATTATTTCTGTACAGAAATGACATCACATACATCTGATCATCTGATGTCTGGTTCCCATGCAAACCCCCATTGCTAGAAGCTGCCAGGATTTAGCACTTACACGTCAATAATACACACACAAGAGCAATGTTCAGATCTGGTGCAGCATCTGGAAGTCATAAAACAATCACAAACTTCTACTCTGCCTGCAGAGACTAACAAACCATGCTTTCTACAGACATTGTGTCTCTGGCTTCATTTAAAACTGTGAGATAGCCCAGTAATTAAATTTTTTACTATTTTTCAAAGTTAGCTGGTGTTGAAATTAACCTCTTCTCTTCCAGTATCATCTGTTAACATATATTACATATTTATATTTAATTCAGTTACAATACGGTCAGGACCCGGTGTTGGTACATTTTTAACGCAGACAACTTTACAAATCCATTTTCAACACAAGCATCAGTACAAATCAGTTTGATATTCAAATTACATATAATTCTTTACTAAATTCCAGCTAACTGTGCTGGCATATGTTACACATCCACTGCCCTACTTCTCCTGGCATAGCTAGCAGCACCTCCTATCTTCACATCTCTCCCCCCTTTGAAGACTCAAGCTAGTTTTTCAAGTGACCCTTGCGAAACATTGCTTGAGAGGAATGGGCCTGTCTGGGAATACACTAACCCATGCCCTGTCTTGAGAGCACATCTGCATTGGCATTGCTGACCCCACTACTGTGCTGCACTGTCATGTCATATGCCTGCAACCCTAGGCTCCACCGTAGTAACTGGGCATTTTGCTGGCTGGCTCGATGTAGCCATAGCTCCCCCAGACTCCTCCTGCCACCTACTGCAAATACTTAGCACAAGGGCATCCCTATCATGATAAGGTTTCATCTTGCTAACATGGTCCAGTTTGTGCCCCTGCCTACTGCATAGCAGTTCTACCATGTAGTTAACATCACTGATCTTCTTTACCACTTTGAAGGGCCCCATCCAAGTTGCCTGCAGTGTAAGGTGTCTGACAAGAATGAGAACCATCACCTGCTGTCCCTCAGCAAAGAGGCCAGTCACAAATGGAGTACCTCAGGGATCAGTCTGTAGACCACTCCTTTTTGGCATTTAGCTCTCAGGCATCAAGGACAATGGACCTCCTGCATATCCACAAAACAAACAGCAACAGAATTACCCATTCTAATGACTTAAACATTGCCTGTGATACAAATAGGACCTGCTGGAGAGATAGGTATGTATACCAGAGACTACCCCATCTATGGAACAGGCTTCCCATCCATGTGAAGCAGAGGTCCTCCTTAACCGAATTCAACAAATTCAAGTGCAACTTGGACAATTGGATGGGAGACCAGAAATTCATCCCCAGTTTGGCACCTATGTCTCTAATGGACACAGGTAACCTGTAAATGGTTCATCTCCCAGGCCCATGCTTACACTTATCAAGGGTATCAGAACTTGTCAGATATTTGGGATGCATGGCTAGGCTTAAAAAGGCCCATGTGATCATTAACCTAGTAAACACCTATGACTCTGTATTCTTGGGTTTGTGCATTCCTGTCATACTGCTGTTGGGCTCCTGCCAGGTTTTCTTGGACCAAGCCCATGAGCTCCCTAAGTCTTGTCCTGAGGTTTAGGACATATGCCACAACAGACTCCTTGTGGGATTCACACTCACACTCTCATTCATCACAAATCAAATCTAAAGGCCACCTCATCCTATGCCCATACAGCAACTCAAAGGGTGAAAACCTTGTGGATTCCTGGGGTACCTTTCTGTAAACAAACAGCAGATAGGGCAAATATTTGTCACACTCTCTCTCTTAAACCGGTCTGCAAATGCCAATAGCATGGTCTTTAGTGTAAAGTTTAACCTCTCCACAAAACGATTAGTCTGGGGATGGTAGGGGTGGTTAGGTACTTCACCCCACAGCACTTCCCCAGACAAGCCAGAAGGTCTGACATGAAAGTAGCACACCTGTCAGTCAGTATTTCTCTCAGGAAACCTACCCTGTTGAAAATCTCTAACAAAGAATTTGCCACATTCTTTTCCAATAATCTACTAATTCTAAGACATATTTCTTCCCTGTGGAACTTGGAGTACTCAGAGCCTCCACAATATCCATAGCTACCCTCTGAAATGGCTCCTCAATCACAGCAAAGGCATCAAATGAGCTTTGACATTGTCTGCTACCTTGCCTACCTTTTGTCACTGCTCACAGGTCCTGCAGTACCCTGTTACATCCCTTGCAATCCCAGGCCAATAAATGTTCTGCATAATAAGTCTCTTTGTATGTTTTATGCCCATATGATGTGCAAAAGGTATTTCATGGGCTATGGATAGAAGTGCCAGATGGTAGGATCTAGGCACTACCAACTGCTGTATTACCTCACCCTCTTGCCCTCCCTCAGGGCTCCACTCTCTATACAGTAACCCTTTGTTCCAGTATACAGATTCCCCCTTTCCTTGAGAACCAGGTACCTCTGTAGCTACCAACCTCAATACTTGTAACGTGGTAAGGGGGCTGAAAGCTAAGCCTGTCTCAGCTCTACTTTTGTGACTCTTCACTGCTTCCCTTCCACAGGACTTCTGATATCCTCTGACAGTGATGCCTCACTGTCAGTCTGGGTACTACCTCTCGCCTCTCCCCTTGCTGTCACTCTGTCCTAGGGAACATCAGTACCTACCAGCAGCTGTGGCTCACCTTCAGGATCACTGCTACAGGGTAACAGTGAGCCACAGCTGCTGTGGCTGTGGCTCACCTTCAGGCTCACTGCTGCAGGGTAGCTCCCACCCTGAAATAGCTACCTCACCAGCCCTGGTTTCAGGTGTCATGTCTGTCTAGGTGTCCTGCAGGCTACTAGACCCACATGTATGTCTCCAAGCTTGACTGAGTGTAACTGCATGCATACAAGATTCTGCATTATCCAAATCATTCCCTATCAGAGCATCTGCAGGGATATCATCAAATGCACCTACTTGCTTGCTTCCTTTTCCACCCTCCCAGTCAAGGTGAACCCTGGCCAAAGGCATCTGGAATGCAGTCCCTCCTAAAGCTCTGACTGGAGTGGACTGGCCAAGCAACAACTGTTCCTCTTTAACCACTTCAGGCTTCACAATGGTTATGTCAGAGGCTATATCTCTCACAGCAGTGGCCTGTTTTCCATCCAGTAAGATAGGATATAACCTCTTGTGATAGTTTGGTGCCCTTATTGTCTCCAGACAACGTACCACTGGCATACTGTTCGCACTTCCTGGCTCCCCCCTTTTGTTCCTCACCTTGCCTCTATGGACATCTGTATGATACATGGCCCCACTAGTTACATTTACAACATTTAACCCTTGATCCTGGCCATGTACCTGAAATAGTGGCTTCTCCTGTTACTGGTAGACTCTGTTTGGGTGGTTTAAGCTCCCCACCATGGGTTCCTTATATACATGTATATCCCTTTCCCATGCAGTGATATCCTGCTTGATAAGTAGAAATCCCCATTTTTCCCCAGCTCATCTACAGAGTAACACTCTTGGTCTGCCAACCAGATTCTCATCTCTTCAGGCAAAATACTAAGGGCTTATTCCCATTCATCCACCTATGAAAATAAATGCTTAACTCAGCAATATAATCACATATACTTTCACCTGCCTTGGATCTATACTTAAAAAGCTTTTTTCTATAAGCTTCAGGCGTTAACTTAAAATATTCATATAAACATTTCTTTACTTTTTCATAGCTTAAACAATCAGTATCAAACAATTTAGAAACAGGAGTTACTGCTTTACCATGGAGTAAGAGGGTCAGGAATTGTACCCAGAGCTCTTGGTTAACATTATACTCTTTACATACTCTTTCAAATATATGAATATAACTATCAAAATTATTACCCTCTGTAAATTCTGGAAGAAATTTAGTGACCTTTATTGCTTCTGGGGTTCAATTATTCCTTTCCCCATTACCTCCATGACCCTGGCGAAGAGTCAGCAGCTACTTTTATGTTGACACTGCTTCTCATTTTCTTCAGCCTCCAAACACTGCAGTCTCTCTGCTGATTCTAATTCCAAACATTTGGCCTCCAGTTCAAGTCTCTTTAACTCCAGATGGGGTTTTAAGTCATCTGAGGAAAATGTGAACTGTCCTGTTTCTGATGGTTGCAAATTCACATCAGCAGACTGGTTATACTGCTGGTGTGTGCTGTGACTGAGGCTGAAATAATTTCCTCTTTAGTCAGGCTGGCATACACCAGCTCCTTGGCTTCACACATCTTGGCCCACTGGTTCTTTGTCAGCTTGTCATAATCATCTGCTGACATCTTTGCCTGATTTTCCTGACTAAACTAAAGTAACAAAAAAATATATAAATAAAACTTTTCTGAAATGAAACTCTGAATTTTTACATTGTAACTGCTGAGAGGACACACTTGTAGTGACAATGGCCTACAGGCTTCAGAAGTTCAATTAATATCCACACTACTGCTCACCAATAGAGGTGAGGTTAACATATTCTCTAAAAGACCAGCCACAATGAAAAGTTTAAATATATTTAATAATAAATAATAAAATAACATGAAAATAAGAAATATCTCTTTGCAGTAAACACCGGAGTTTCAGTCACAGGAAATATTAAAAATAACACAGCTGGAAAGATTCACACAGTTACAGAAAAACAATACTTAACTGTTCTCATCATATTTTCCTGACTGATCTAAATAATACTATTCCCTGGTCACTTACTAGAGCAAGGCAAAATGAAGTAGGTGAGATATCCTTCTATGTCAGGTTCCAAGAAACAGACTGCCATATGACTTTTGTCTCACCTAATATTAAAACATTATTTCTGTGCAGAATGACATCACATACATCTGGCTTTCTGACTTCTGGTTCACATGCAAATGCCCATTTCTAGAAACTGCCAGAATTTAGCACCTACATGTCAATAATGCACACACGAGCATTGCTCAGAACTGCTGCAGCTTCTGGAAGTCATAAAACAATTATAAACTTCTACTCCTCCTACAGAGACTAACAAACCATGCTTCTTACAGACATTGTGTCTGGCTTCATTCAAAACTGTGAGATAACATCATTATGGCCTAGGTCCAGTAATTTAATTTCTTATTATTTCTCAAATTTAGCTGGATCTGAGGTTAACCTCTTCTCTTCCAGTATAATCTCTTAACAAACATACATGTATTTATCTATGTATATATACATACATATATATATATATATATATATATATATATATATATATATATATATATATATAATTCAGTTACAGTACAGTCAGGACACACTGTTGGTACATTTTTAACACAAGGAACTTTACAATCCCATTTTCAACATAAGCATCTGTACAAATCAGTTTGATATTCAAATAACATATAATTCTTTAGTAAATTCCAGCTAGCTGTGCTGGCATATGTTACACATCCACTGCCATACTTCTCCTGGCATAGTTGGCAGTACCTCCTATCATCATATAGTTAACAAACTTAAATTCATAAATAAATAATGTTATGAACTTGTTTAACAAAGTTAAAGTATATATAAACTGATATGTGCTCAAAGCTGACAGTTAAAGTATGAACTACATAAAAGGAGGGTGAAACAGAGGTAATGATTTTACATTTTATAGTAAAAACGATAGAGAATCATGGGGGGGGGGCTGGCAGGAAGAGAAGCAACATCTATTTATGTATTATTTATTACCATTTGATTCCTGGAAAGTCTGACTGAGGCAATAGAGGCCCCTTTTCAGTGGTGGCGAAGGAGAAAAGCTCCAAACAATAAGATTGCATAATGAAAAATTAATAAGACTATATATACAAGAGGGGATAGAATACAATTCAATTATTGATGACTGAGAGGACTGGGAAGAAAAGCTCCACAGTAGTAATAGTACATAGTGAGAAAACATAAAAGAATTTGCACAATTCTAGTAGAAAGGGAAATAAAGTACAGTTCAATTGTTTACAGCTGAGATAGCTTTGATAATAATATATACATCTTTAGCTCAAATAGAATGTCAAACTCATCAATTATTTACATGTTGACAGTAATAGGAGTAGTGTAGACATGGGGTTGGGCATAACATGTGATGCCTACTGAATGTAATTGTAACACATCTGAATTAACTAGTCGGCATCTTTTAATTGGGTTGCACATATTAAAAAACACATTTCGCTGTAACAGAGTACTAGACAGTGTAGGGTTTGCTCAGTGGATTAATGGATAAATGAGAGTGATATTTTAGCATGCAAGTGATGTATCTACTCAGTTGAGTAATAGTTCTGAATGGAAACTTAAGTATAATAGGTGACTAGCAGATTACAGTAGAAATCTTTAACAATTCTGCATTTAGACATGGGGTGGAAAGCAATGGACAAAACTTGTGGTTGAGGAAATGAGTACTCATTTAAGTATGAAGTAACTCTTTATACTTATCAGTTTTGGGTTAGTATTATAACTTATGTTTTTTATTTATTTTTTTCAAATCTTTATTTTAGTTTAGTTTCATTAAACATATTGTGATATACAATAACAGAAGAAGTTTAACTGAAAATTATCTATATTCATAGACAGATAAAGCCATTAGTTATTCAAGTAACCGGCAAGTATGAAAAGAGAGAGAGAGAGAGAGAGAAAAAAAAAAAGAAAAAGAAACATTCATAGAAGAAACATAACAATGTTAACACTATTAATACAAAATATTGTTATTGGCACAGAGTCGAAATTCAGTAGTTAACTACAATATGGAATAGAATAAAGAATAAACACCACATATAAACGACTATTTACAAATAGTGCTACATCATTACATTAAGATTTTAATTACATTTATTAAAGTTTAGCATTTCTTATTTTTGTATCTTTGACACACATATAGGTAACCATCAGAGAACACAAGGGATTGAATCTCTTTGAGGAGGAATTGTTGATATTACTTATCTAGGACAATACTTACAAAAAAAAATTCTATGTTATTTTAGGAAACAAACTAGAGTAATACGCCAGAAGCTAAGGTATTTCAGGCATTTGTTAACATTGTTAGTAGTTAGTTTATGAGATAAAAAATATACTTGGATGCCATGTTCTTAAAGTTACCCCCATTCTAATTTAGAGCAATCTAACAAGTTCTGTGTAATCTAGAGCTTAATTAACATAAAAAGAGCAATCTGAATCATCCTCAGTTCAGTAGTGGGTATGTCAGTCAGTATGGCTTACATGTAGTATAGCAAATTCCCAGCAGAGAGTGTATTTGCCGTATCCCATTTTTGTAAGTTTAATCCTTAGGGAGTTCCATAGATTTTGTGCATATTTACAATACCATAAGATGTGTAAGAGGTCGGCTGTCACTGTGGGGCAAAAGGGACAGAAAGGTGAAGTGTTAGGGAAGAAACTGTTTAAATGTTCTGGGGTATAGTATGCATTATTATTAAACATTAATTGGGTATATAATAGTTTCTTAAAAGGGGCACATCTGTTTGTATTGTTGATCACTTGGTAGAGATGGACATCAGTCAGTTTGGGGTTTTTGTTTCTCCAATATTGTGCAAATATAATAGAAGATTGGTATTTAGTGGTAGAGTTTAGACATCTTTTTAATTTTTAGACATTTCAGGAGTGATGTAGCAATTTTATTTCTTCCTGTATCTTATTTGGGAAGCTCCCCAAAGTAGAGATTATCTCTGATTTGTTTCAAAATTATTGTATATTTGTTACTAAGTTTAAATTTTACTTTGATATCATTAAGGGAGTTATCCTTGAGTTGAAAGAAATCATCCCATACAGTTAATATTTTAATTTGAGAGAATCGGTCCAGGTTTATCATTTTATTACCCAGTTTTAAGTTTGGGTTTAAGTGAATGGACTGCATGAGAATGAGTGCGTTTGACAGACCTAGTGAAGAAAAAAGCTTTTGAAATGTGTTAATTTTGTATTTAATTAGGTTATGTAGTTTAATGTCTTTTAATACAGATTTGTTTATGAAGAGTAGTGATTTGGGGTTTATATTGTACATTTTCACATGTGCATGCCAGAGATCAACCCATTGGGGAGAGTGAGTTAATTCACTTGGATTATGATCTGCAATTAACATGACTCTGCTGGCACATATTATGCCATAATACAATCTGAAATCTGGTAACCCTAGTTTTTTTATTTTTTTGTAATTTGTTTTTATTTTACATTTCATTACTGGGTAGTGTCTGACTGGGCCAGAAGCCTATTTTCAGCTGAGGCTTGGGGAGAAAAGCTCCATAGTACAGTAATTGAATATAGAAGAGTAACATGAATGAGAATATACATATTGTTGCATGACATGTTAACAGACATGATAAGAATCAAAAATAATACAGCAAAAAAGTATAAACATATAAATGTACATTTTTATAAAGTCAGAATGTAGTCCCAACATGAGTTGTATGGTGGTATCATAGCTATAAGAAATATGTAAGGGAACTACATTGCTTTTATATAAAGTAAGAATGTACAGGTTGAAGAAAGACAAGATTCACATAGTTAAAAGTAGTGGGAGAAGGAAGCAAATATAGTAGTGAGAGAAAGACGCAAATACATTTGGTATTTACATTTTTACAAATTAAATATGTTGTCACAATATCAGTAATAACATATGTAGTATGAAAGCATCATGGCTGTAGAAGCTGGGTAGGGGAACTATAGATGGACATGGGAGGTTAGTGTAGGTAGGGAAGGAGATGGTGATACAGTTAGCCAGGAAATGTGCAGAAACATAGCCAGTGATTGGTAAGGTGTTCCTTTAGGAGTAGCCTGAATTTGTGAGCATTTATGGTGTTTAGAATATGTTGGGGGATTGAGTTCCAGGTATTAGATACTTTGTTAGAAAACAGAGAATTACCAAAGGTGTTGTTGGATTTTGTGATTTTTAGAAGTTTATTGGAGAACCTTAAAGTTGTGCAGTTGGTGTTTGCCTTAACTAGGTCTTTGAGAACAGGACAGTTTTCTGGTTGGTAGATGATGGACTGGGCAACAATTAGTTTCTTCAGGGTTAATAGGTTAGGTAGTTCGATCCAGTTGAGTTCTTGTAGTGTAGTGCAGTAAAGTGGTGTAATCTGTGTTGTTGATTTATAGCAAATTTGGCAATTTTATTGTAGCAGGCCTCTAGTTTATTTATGTCTGATTTACGAAGGTTGGTAACAATATGAATAGAGTATAGGAGGATAGATAATAGGTATGTTCTGGCCTTGGAGAGGATGGGGCTGTTAGTAAGGTACGGTTTGTCTCTGTAAACTGAGCCAAGTTTAACATGAACCTTTTTGATGGTTAGTGCTGTGTTTATCAAAATTAAGAGTTGTCAGTTGTGACACGTAGAAATTTAGTTTGTGCCACAGGTTCAATCTTAATTTTGTTCGTAGAGTAGATTATGGGGGAGGTTGTTTTTTGGTTTGATGTTGGAGAAAACCATTAGTTTAGTTTTATTTGGGTTGAGTATTAGTTGGTGAGATAGTTTTCTATGTCTTGGAGAAATTTTTGGGTTTTTCCTTGGAGTTCAAAAAGGACTGGGGCTGAGCAGTCGAGGGAGAAATCAGAAGCATATTGTACAATGGATGCTAGTTGAATGGTGGTGCTGACATTATTAGTAAATATGATGAAAAGCAGAGGTCCAAGGATACAGCTTTGGGGTACACTGACAGAGACGGGTAGGAGAGGGGAGAGATTGTTATCCCACTTGACTAACTGCTATTTGTCAGATAGCTGTGAAACCAAGATAATGAAGGTTGGGTCATGTTATATCATGAAAGTTTGTTAAGTAGTTTTTGATGGGATACTGTGTCAAAAGCTTTCAGCATGTCAAGGAAAATGGACAAGAGGAGTTGGCCCTCATTTTTGAGAAGGTTTACAGTATTAGTAAAACTAATTAGTGTGGTAGTGGTGCTGTGCTTTGGTCTGAAACCATGTTGAGAATTGGATATGAGGTTATTATTAAGTAAATAGTCAATGAGTTGTTTATGAATGCATTTTTCCAGAATTTTGGCTAGAGGAGGGAGAATAGCAATAGGTCTGCAGTTTGAGAAGTCTGTAGAAGGGCTGCCTTTGTGTAATGGGATAATATGATATACTTTCCAGAGCTTAGGTACATACTGTTCAGAAATAGAGAGTTTGATTAGGATTGAGATAGGTTAAAAGATGATATCTGCAGCCAGTTTGAGAAATTCATTGAGGAGCAGGTCAGCTGTAAGAGATGAGAGTCTTAATTTATGCAGGGTTTTTTTATGGTACTAGTTTGTATGGGCTTGATAGGGAATGAGTTTTGGTTAGATCCGGGGCTGTTTGGGATTGTTAAGGGTGTGTTGGTATCATTGTTATGGAGTTGATGAAATGTATATTGAATTGAAATGCTATGCTATCTGTAGTTCTTCCAACATGGATGCCTTAAAAGAAGTTGTTTTAAGGTAGGTAGGTTACAACTCATTATCTGGGTCAGAATAAGCAGTTGTCAAAAATGGGGATACCTTCAAGAGGTTTCACTCTCTTGGGATGCTCTAATCTGTCATCCATTTTAGAAAGCATCTATAATCAGTAGTTCCTGTTCACCTAGAT
Organism: Protopterus annectens; assembly: GCF_019279795.1. Lineage (NCBI taxonomy): Eukaryota > Metazoa > Chordata > Ceratodontiformes > Protopteridae > Protopterus > Protopterus annectens. The sequence goes on along the minus strand of NC_056726.1, from coordinate 360,343,943 downwards.
GCATTGGATGTCTTACATCTGTTTTTAAATTGGCTATTTTCATCCATAGGAGAGATAGAGCCTATTAGGGATGGGGATGTCAGTGACATCCATAGCTGTTATATTTTTAAATCATAAAAAGGAATGAATTATAGTAATAACCAATTGAATAGCCAGTTTATGAAAAATAAAGACAATCTTAAAAATAGCAAGCTAGGTCTCTTTCATAGATTCCAGCGTGGAATTCTTCACTGGCAAAATTGTCTCCACTTTCTTGCCAGTTTCAGGAACTGATCAAACTAATTTTGTACTCCTAAGAAGAAAAACATTATGGATACATAGGTCTACTTTATTTCATTGAAAGCTCATTTCACTGAATTTGAATTCACCCTGACCGAATAGCTGAAAACTCAAATTACTGAAAACTCATTTCACCGAATCTCATTTCACTGAAGTGAAGTACGGCACTGTGTAGAGTACTGTAAGGCAAGTAAAAGGTATATGCCCTTTTACTCACTGTAGTGCAATCCTGGAGTTAGTATATATAGTTGGGGGGCCTAGGGGGCACAGCCCCCCACATTGGGGGTGTGGGGGGGCATAGCCTCCCATCTAGTTTGGTTTTATATTATATTTCACCAAAAGCTTCAAAACAATACATTTTAAACCATAGACATGCATATTTACAACACCAATGGCTAACTCTTTCTAGAAGACAATATATACCCAAACTAATGTGGGGGCTGGGCCCCCACACCCCTCTAACTATATATACTAACTCCAGGGTCGCACTACAGTGGGGAAAAGGGCATATACTTTTTACTTTCCTTACAGTACTCTACACAGTGCCAGTACTTCACTTAAGTGAAATGTGATTCGGTGAAATGAGTTTTCAGTAATTTGAGCTTTCAGCGATTTTGTCAGGATGAATTGAAATTCAGTGAAATGAGCTTTCAATAAAACAAAGTAGACCCGGATGCATACACTTCGCATATGCTGATAACATCAAAGGCATTATATGCACTTAGTTGCAAGATACATATTTTAACTTTAATATGCAGATCTCTTACTAGCACTTGACAACAGTCTGAATTAATGTTATATTATTTTTCATTCAATAACTCATTCATTTATTCTGTGATCACCAGCTTCCTAAATTTAGGGTCATGGGGATCTACAGCCAATCCCTGTTCTCAATGGGCACAAAACATTTCAAGGGATTCAGAAAGGGCTACCACCAGTTGTGTTTTCCTGTTGATATTAGCCCATTCTGATTCAGAGACAGGCCTTCCATGGTGATTCTACATGATCTGTTGAATCACATAAGTGGGTTGTCTCCTTGGCAAAGCTACACTAATGAGAAATTTCGGTGGAGCAGCATATGTTAATTAGCCATGTGGTCTCCCCTAGAAATGCCTGAGGTAATCCATTTATGCAGCAATCTCTGAGCTACATAAGTTAGCACCAGCCAGCTGAATTAATTAACTCATGCAAACATTCATATTCGCACATTTCTTCCAGTGGGTGGCATCATATTAGAGGTAAATGCTGGGGAGTTTAGTATAGGGGTAGTGGTGGGAGTGTATGGGTATGTGTGTATGAGTATGATTGCATGTGTGAGTGTATGTAGAGGGATGACAGGTCTCAGGTTTGTGTGTGTGTGTGTGTGTGTGTGTGTGTGTGTGTGTGTGTGTGTGTGTGTGTGTGTGTGTGTGTGTGTGTGTGTGCGTGTGCGCGCGTGCATGTGTTTGAGTGAGGCTGTGTGCCTACCTGGGTGGTTACAGTAGGGGAGTAAGTTAGGGGATAGTTAGAATAGGTGTTTAGGTGTGTATGGGTGAATGGATGAATGCATCTGTGGTGCAGTCTGGTGAGAAAGGGTGATATAAAGTGAGCATGTGTAGGGGGATGCCATACCTCTAAACTCCCTTAGACTAATAAGCAAATCCTGTAGTACTGGAGGGGCACTAGATACCAGGAACTCTCTTTAATATTACCTGTATTCACTAAAAAAAAACAACAGAGCAAAGTTTCAAACCCTGTACCCTTGGCACAGAAAGCAACTCACTACCAAATCAAATGTTTAGTCCTTTCCTTCAGTGGAGAACATAGCAGATGAACAGTTATGGCACCGTGATGTATTTTCTGAACAATAAGACACCTGTTCAGAAAGTACTTCATTATGCAACACCTGTCACTGTAAGTCAGCAGTTAGCACAAAGAAAAAAAGCTATGATTTATTAATGAGTTATTTTCTGTGCTAAGAGTATAGAGTTTAATTTTTTTATAGATTTGCAAGTGTGAGGCTGCCATACCTGTCAGTGGCCATGCTTCAGACTTCCAGACAAAGCCAGGAGGAATACTAGAAAACACCAAAGATTCTTTTTAAATAGTACTCTGACTCACTTTACAAGTTAATAGAATAAAAAAAATCTAACATCATGTTGCATTATCTGAACTATAAAAAGAATGAAACTCTAATGTATGGCATTGTTGATTGACTATAATCAGCCATGATTTAAGGGGTGCAGGGAAAAAAATAAGAAGAGTCATCAGGGAGGGATCATGCATGTGTGTGTGTGTGTGTGTGTGTGTGTGTGTGTGTGTGTGTGTGTGTGTGTGTGTGTGTGTGTGTGTGCGTGTGTAAGAGTGTGTGTGTGTGTGTGTCTGTGTGCGCGCACGCACGAGCGTGTGTGTCTTGTGTGTGTGTGTGTGTGTGTGTGTGTGTGTGTGTGTGCGCATGCCAGTGTGTGTGTGTGTGTGTGTGTCTGTGTGTGTGTGCGAGCACGCACGAGCGTGTGTGTGTCGTGTGTGTGTGTGTGTGTGTGTGTGTGTGTGTGTGCGTGTGCATGTGTGTGCACGCTCAAGTGTGTGTGTGTGTGTATGTGTGTGTGTGTGTGTGTGTGTCTGTGTGTGTGTCTGTGTGTGTGCGAGCACGCACGAGCCTGTGTGTGTGTGTGTGTGTGTGTGTGTGTGTGTGTGTGTGTGTGTGTGTGTGTGTGTGTGTGTGTGTGTGTAGCCATTGACCAAATCCCTTAATCTGTTCAAGAAAGTGTTGATTCAGTACTTCCCCTAGACTCTCCATGAAAAAAAAGAGCTGGCATCTGGACATTCTTGACCATTTTACTTTTCTTCCTAGGCTGATGCTTCTAGATTCTATGGTTGCTTCCTTAATTCTAGTCATTAGCAAAATAACTGGACATCTTGCCTTTGCACTTATTGCCAGTCCACAGTAGCCACTGCAATATAAAGGCAAATAATTTTGTCAAAGGAACTAAATCCATGAAGCTTATTAAACATTGCAACAGAAATGCACTCCTGAATACAGCCCTACCTTATGCACAACCTTTGCATTAAAGCAAAACTCATTGTATATTAAGCATACATCTCTTTCATGCAGTGGTCGTTCTGGCATTCTGCACACTGATGCTTACTATTAAAGAAATTATTTATTTTCTAAGTTTAACAGAAATTTTAGTACAATAATACTACATTTTAATATAGTTTCAGTGGTGATTATTAATTTTGAAATCAAAATTACTAGCTCCACTGTTCTCAACATTCATTTTTTTTATTTAATACAAACAAGATTTGAGACAGATCAAGACAGATAAACAACCACACTCCACTAAGAACCAATTGAATCAAAAATAAAACCACACCCTGGTTATCAACAGAAACTAAGCTAACCATGCTCCAAATAGACAAAACATGGAAGCAATACCAAAAAAACAAAAAACCTAACACCCTACTTGAACTCAAATAACTACGGAACTCCATGAAAAAACTAATAATTAGAGACCGAAAAGCATACTACATCAAACTTCAATATGAACACCCAACCAACCCAAAAAAATTCTGGGACACTTATCTCCTCTGTCCCACACTCTGGTACTAAAAAAATCCCTGTCCCAGCCCCAACCTCACAGACCTCGAAACTGCCAAACTGTTCAACTCCTTCTTTGTAAATTGTATAGCTAAACTATCCACCTCCTTCCCTACACCACCCCCCAACCCTAACTCACCAGCCCACCTCATCAGTCTGACCACAGTCCTCCTCTCATCACTTTCAGCTTAAAATCTATCCCCACATGCACAATAAAAAAACTACTCCTCCAATTAAAACCCTGCTGCAATGCACCTGACAACCTTCCATGAGCCTTCTTCAAAATAGCTGCTTACAGCATTGCCTTCTCCATCTCCACCCTTATAAATCGGTCTGTTCAAGAAGCCTATGTCCCTTCCATCTGGCAACAGGCTTTCATCATCCTTCTCCATAAAGGTGGCAAAAACACTGACACCATCGATTTCAGACTCACTGCAGTCTTTTCCCCACTTTCCAAAATCCTGGAAAAATGCATACATTCACAACTAATGTCATACCTAACTCACAACAATCTTCTCTCCCCACTCAACACGGCTTCTGCACTAGCCACAGTACCATGACTGCTCTCATGTCTTTTCTGGAGACTATTAACCAAGTACACAACTCTGGCAAACTCGTCTCTACCCTGTTCTGCAACCTGTCCAAATCTTTTGATACCATCTCTCACCCCTTACTCCTTTCCCAGCTCTCCCTTCTCAACCTCTCTCCCTCCACCTTAGCCTGGTTCTCTAGCTACCTCTCAGAACGACAACAAGCAGTACAATGGAAAACCTCAACCTCTCCCTTCATACCCACCCCACTAATGTGCCCCAAAGTTCTGTTCTAGGCCCATTACTCTTCAATATTTTTATCAATAACTATCACCACACCCTCCCAGACTCATCTCTAATCCAATATGCATATGATTCAGCTACTGTCTGCTCAGCATACTCCCCCTCCAACCTCCTCCAGAAAACTTAGCTTGCTTTCTCAACAACAGAGACCTGGATGAAAAACAACCACCTGCCCTTAAATGTAAGTAAAACCAAACTAATGATTTTTTCCCCTTCAAGAAACACCCCCATCGACAAAAACTCATTCTCCATACTCAGCTAGAACAACATCACTATTGAAATTGTATCTAACACTAAACTGCTAGGTGTCATCATTGATGAACATCTAAAATTTGACATTCACATTCATACCACCATAAAAAAAAAAAAAAAAAAAACCACCAAAAACTAGGACTCCTGTACAGACACAACCGCTACCTCACCTCCTACACCAGAAAAACCCTTGCCTCCTGCTACAATAAAATTAGCAAATTTGCTGCCAACTCAAAACACTCATCTCACCATTGCAACTGTCTCCATGCTCTGCAATGGCTCGAACTACCCAATTACCTAAACCTTCTCAAACTGACCACTGCCCACAAGCTCATATTCAAACCTTCCACCTGCCCCTCTCTAGCTACCACCCTAACCCCCTATATTCCCAACTGCTAAGATCTGAAAAACAAATCTCCTGCAAATCTACAAACCCTTGCGACCACCTGGCAACCTCCTGCTATCCTGCTCCTTATCTAAACTTTGGAACTCACTCCCTCCCTCCCTGCGCAATACTCCCAATGACACCACTTTCAAATCCCTCCTATTCTCACATCTTGCATTAAAATGGGCATGCCCATGCAACGCTCCTACATAAACCTCATGAGTACTCCTACTCCAACCACCTCCCTGCCATTTTCTCACACCACCTCTCTGCCTACTACCACATTCTGTTACATACACTGAACTATCTCCTGTTGCACCTTGGCTAACCTTGTTAAATCCTCTGAATTTGTCACTTCAAAACCTATAGTTTAACTATGTACATACATAAATTGTCCACCACTGCTCTATTTACTCCTTTTATCTATCACACGGTATTCTCAGCATGCTGTAATTGTTCACACAGCTTTGTATATATATATATATATATATATATATATATATATATATATATATATATATATATATATATATATATGGCTTGTATGTTTTGCAGTTTGTTACTGGAGCTGAGTATTCTCAGCATGCCATAATATATCTGTAACTTGTTTGTTTTGTAATTTGTTACTAGAGCTGCATATTTTGTAATTTGTTCCTGGAGATGAGCATTCTCAGCATGCCGTAATTGTTCACTCGGCTTTGTATGTATCTGTAACTTATATGTTTTTTAATTTGTTACTGAGCTTTTCTCCCTGGGCCTCCACTGGAAATGGGCTCTTCTTGGCCCACTGGACTTCCCCGGTCATCAAACTGAAATAAATAAATAAATAAATAAGATGATTATAAACAATATAGAGGATTATGACTGGGTCACCGATTGTAACTTGGTTATTATTTGTTGAAAATATAGGTGTCAAGAAATACACCTTGAGAGGTGAATGTTGGTATCCATGTCAAGAACACATAGTTTTAAGTTACTATCTGAAATCTCATCATAATTCTTTGTAGTATTTGGAGGTTTGTCTGCTCCATATCCTACTAGCTACAGAAACATTAAATTTAAAAAAATGGGAAGTGTTGTACTGGCTTTGAAAGATGGTGGTTATTCAGCTGGGAACCACCGTACATCTTTACGTATTCCCTGTGTAAAGGAAGCAGCTGGTTCCCATATATGTTTTAGTGAGTGTAATGAAAACAGCAGGCAAAAACAAAGTTGAAATGAATCTGTTTCTTGTTCTACTGCTCTTATTTCCATTCAGATATCAGATTAATAACACTGATTCAGCACTACTATAGCACCATATGAGATGTTAAGGGCATAGGGGTGCTTAACAATTGTTAACCACCCTTCTAGGTGTTGTTAAGGTTGTGTCTCGCACTATAGTAGCGCTGAATGAACCAGAATGTTATTTAACTGATATTCGAACATAATAATGGTGCTCTATGCACTACAATTGTATTATAAATCTTGGTATACATCTTGATGATGCCCTAATTCTAGGGAAACAAGGGCGAAGGTGTAACCTTTGCATTTCTGAAAGCCATATCTGATAAAGGTTATAAGGTTCACTGGAGGAAGGATAGGGAATTGATACAGAAAGTAAAACAAATGGCCATGGTCCTGAGTGAGGTAAATTAAAAAGAAAGCTGGTAGTTTGATAAAAAATATATAACCTAGAAGAAGAAGAAAAGTATAGAAAACATGATATGATCAGATAAGTTCCACTACAGGATAAGGAAGGGTATCAACCAGAAAAGAAGTGGTAAGAGATGGAGAAGGCAGAGTGACTGTCAGACAGAAAGCAGTAGGTTCAGAACACAGAACAGAAGATACAGTAGAGCAAGCCATAAGACTGCATCGCTCACTGCCAAACTTTTATAGAATGGCAAACAATAAAGGTTTTAGTGGAGGGTACATAAGTGGAACAAAAGAGTAAATTCCTGCATACTGACAAACAGTAACACTGGGTAGACCATTCATTGTAGACTCATTTTGTGTTCTTTGTTGTACACTTATAGGAGTGAGGAAAGCATTTACATGTTTTTGGAGTTGGGGATAGAGACATGCAAGGCTCTCTTCTACTGAATTCTGACAACACTTTCTGTGCAATTTCAGGTTCCTGCTGTGACCTGAGGCACCATATCTGCAAACCACACAACCGTGGCCTTAACAATAAATGTTTTGATGACTGCATGTGTGCGGAAGGTGAGTTATGAATACACGACATTGTAATCAGGAGAGAAGCTATATGTGTTAAGGTTCTGTTAAATGGTTTACTGCACTTAACTAGTGCTTTGACAAGTATATAAGTATTATTAATGTAATTAAACACCTTATTCTGCTGTGCACTGAAAGTGCAATGTTTACTGATAACTTACCTTTCCCTGTAACATGTTCACCTTTTTGTTTATATGTAACAGTGTACATCTATCAAATGTTTGTAATACAGCTTTATCCATTGCTCACTACTTTATCTACTGATCACTCACATACTGCTGCTGCTGGACAGTTACCATTTGTAATGCTTATCTTACCTCCAGCTGCGGTAATGTTGTCGCCTCATAGCAAGACGTTGTCCCGTTCGATTCTCAGCTAGAGCGTCTTCTGTGTGGAGGCATACGTGAATGGGGCATGCCTTCGTTGAAGGTTGTGCGTCAGGGCTGGTAACCCGGTACGTACAAATCCACTACCAATCATTAACGGACCGGAGTTCCATTGTGGCGACCCCTAACCGGGAAAAAGCCGAAAGACACAAACAAAAATCTTACCTCCCATGTATTCCCACAACCAATAGATTAGCTGACTGAGTTTTGACAGACTTTGAATGCAGCTCCCTCATGACTAATCTGCTTGTCTCTCTTTTTTTATTTATTTATTTTTTTTGGTTCCTGTATGTTGACCATCAGTGGCCATTGGTGCCACTCCTCATTATTGGAGGTTGGGAGTTACTAGATACTTTCAACCTGATCCAGTGTATGTCTAGTAATCAGACAGTAGATTTAGGCATCCAAATGCAGCATTACAGTTGTTAAGTATTTTGTGCTTTGTCCTACCCATGGCCCATCTTACACCTGATGTGCACTCGCATAAGGCAATTAAGGCCAATAACATCTGACAGTGCATTCCACAGTATTGTCAAGCCAGTACAGACACACGCACTCTTGTCACTGAGGACTGTCATCATCTGCCGTAAATGTGTCCGCATGTCTGTCTGTCTCTGTAGTACTCATTATTTTCTCCTTGCAAACTCATTTTTGCTGTTATGATGGACTTAAGTCAGAATTCTCATTGCAATCATTTAGGGTCTGGTGTTCAGATAGTGCAGAAATGTATAAGTCAAAACAATTTCACCAACATGAATTACCAGTCAGTATGTTTTTTAGTAGCTTCTCCCTATTGCCTGATAACAAAGTAGAGCTCTATGATATCATACTTTACAGCTACTGGAATAACTTCAAAAAAGAGAACTGCAACTATAGAAACATTGCTTGCAAATATATCTACCTAACAGGAACAAAAAAGCTGGCTGATACTACCTGCCTGATTCGTATGCATAAGGACCTAACACCTGCTCAGGGTACCCTTGGAGACTAGGGTAATGATGCTTAATAAGGTACCACCTATGACTCTGAAGCGGTACTGGGATATGTTAGTGCTGGTGTGAGGAATGACTGAGATGTAAGTGGGTTATGATTATAAAACACACTGACTGTCTGATCTGACCCCAGAAGGCAGACTGCTTCTGGCCCTCTGTGCTAATCATTGATTGTCCATAAAGAACACTATGTTTGAACTCAAGGTAGGTCACATGAGCACTTGTTACTATATCACCTTGGGCCAAAGGTTAATAATCAAGTTTGTAGTCATGCCATCAGACCTGAAGCCATATATTCTGGACACTTGAGTCAAGGGAGGTGCTGAGTTGTCATAAGATAACATGTAGGTGGTTATTTATGTCAAACATCAGGGGCACTGACTAGGCAGATGCAAGAAACCTAAAAAAGTTGTGAAGATATGTGGACAGTGCCTACCTGATATTTCCATGTAGGATATGTACAACTCTCACTTCCAGAAGAGTGTTAACCGTATACCAGAGGAAGTCAGAGACACAGAATCTGAATAGACAGTGTTGTACCTCAGTAGCTCTACTGTATACCAGAGGAAATCAGGTAGAGAGAATATGAATATATACTGTTTGACCTCAGCAGTTTGGGAAGTGGCATGAAGGCATGACTGCATTATATTGGGGCTTGTTACACTTTACATGACTTTGACATGACTTTATGTTTTGACTTTATGATGACCATTTAGTATTACCTCATTATAACTGCCACACACTCTTCTTCTTCTTCTTTCAGCTTTTCCTGGTTAGGGGTCGCCGCAACGGATAACCTGTTTCCATTTCTTCCTGTCCTCTGCATATTGCTCTGTCACACCAACCACCTGCATGTCCTCCCTCACCACGTCCATAAACCTTATCTTAGGCCTTCCTCTTTTCCTCTTACCTGGCAGCTCCATCCTTAGCATCCTTTTCCCAATATACTCTGCATCTCTCCTAAGTACATGTCCAAACCAACATAATCTCGCCTCTCTGACTTTGTCTCCAAACCATCTAAACTGGTATACTTATTCCTAATCCTGTCTACCCTCATCACACCTAGTGCAAATCTTAACATCTTTAACTCTGCCACATCCAGCTCGGACTCCTGCCTTTTTGTCAGTGCCACTGTCTCCAACCCATATAACATAGCTGGTCTCACTACCCTTTTGTAGACCTTCCCTTTCACTCTTACTGGTACTCATCTGTCACAAATCACTCCTGACACTCTTCTCCACCCACTCCACCCTGCCTGTACTCTCTTCTTCACCTCTCTTCCACACTCACCATTACTCTGAACTGTTGATCCCAAATATTTAAACTCATCCACCTTCGCCAACTCTACTCCCTGCATCCTCATCATTCCTCTACCCTCCCTCTCATTCACACACATATATTCCATTTAGTCCGACTGACCTTCATTTCTCTCCTCTCTAGAGCATATCTCCACCTCTCCAGGGTCTCCTCAACATGTTCCCTACTCTCACTACATATCAGAATGTCATCTGCAAACATCATAGTCCACGGGGACTCCTGCCTGATCTCGTCTGATAACCTGTCCATCACCAGTGCAAATAAGAAAGGGCTCAGAGCTGATCCTTGATGTAATCCCACCTCCACCTTAAACACATCTGTCACTCCCACTGCAGACCTCACTGCTGTCACATACCCTTGTACATATCCTGTACCACTCTTACATATTTCTCTGCCACTCCCGACTTCCTCATACAATACCACAACTCAACTGCCACACACTAATCAACATAATTGTTACTGATTAGTTTCCTTGTCTCGTACCCACTGCGATTGTCATTGATTTATTAATATCATGTACTATGATTGTTTCTAAGTTGTTCACATTCTGTACTATATTGCATGTGCCATTGTCACCTAGTATGTGGCTGAAAAGGGTCTTTGGACCAGTCTATTTACAGATTTTGCAAACAAAAACTAAATAAAAAATGGCAGTAACCTCAGGATCTGTTAGTAGGAATGTTGTGGAAGATGCACTCAAGTTAAAGAAAGAGGTCTTTCAAGCAGTGCTAGCTGTGGAGTCTGCAGACATGATAATTAGGTGCTGAGAGTCCAGGAAGCCAAACAGCTATGGCAATTGCCAAAGTGAAGACTCATATATGAAAGGTGTTTGATGAGGCCATAGAGAATGATCTTTACATGGTCTCAAAGAGGCTCTGGCAAATGATCTGGTGACACAAGGTGGAGGGATATGTTGCCCAGGCTATTTTCAGTAAGGATTGAATAATGTTGACTTGAAAGGGAATCCCTGAACCCAGTAGATATGGCTGTCCTTTAGGAGGCAGTGTTAAGAGCAACTGGTAGCACTGGAAGTGAATGAGATCCATCTGTAAATGTCACACGTACTGGATATTGTGAGGGTGTTATAAATAATGGGTCTTTTCAGTGTTATCTGGAAGATGAGACAGTACCTCTGGAGTGGTAAACTGAGGTAGTGTTCCCCATTTGAAAAGGTAGGTAAGACAGGGTGTTTCATTTATTTAGGAATCATACTTTTCAGCCTCCCTGGGAAAGCACATGACAAAATGTTGCAAAGAAGAAGTCATCCAATAGATGAGCCTGGTATTCAAACGGACAAGAGTGGATTCCATCCTGGCTGTGAAATGGTGAATCAACTCTTTTTTTTTTTTTTTTACATTTTATTAAAGAGGTTGTGGGAGTTTGCCAGTGCAGTCTACATTTTTGTGTCCCAGGAAGAAGCCTATGATACAGTATTTTGGAATACCTTGTAGGATGCGCTAGAATATTATGTGGTCCCATAGCCTCTGCTTCATGCTATTCATTCTATGTATTTGGGGAGTGAGAGTTGTATTGTCTTTCTTGCTGTTATGTTAAATAATCTTTAAAGTGGAAGAATGACTCCATGAAATGTGTATCTTGAGTTCATAGGTTCTTATTAGGCTATTGATTTGTGTGGATCTTAAGAAGCCTAACCTTACATTCTTATGGTAGTTTTCATCCTTTATAGTTTAAATATGAATAACAATGTTGGGACATCTACATGGTTCCCCTATCCATGAAGGGACAGGGATGGTAAACCAGGAGTGAATTGACAGTTATCATTCATTTGTCCAAATTACATCTGAATGGAGTAACAAAGTACTTTGCTTTATGTGAAATGGAAGATGGTTCCATAAAAGTGGTATTGTCTGTGATACAAACCTATCTATCAAACATATTTTGCAAAAGAGGTTGAGATCAATACTCTTGGACTTGCAAATAAGTAATACATCTAACAGAATACAGCCTGTTGAAGCTCTATATTCAAGGCAGAGATCGCCTTTCAGTAGGTTATATGGCACTGAGAAGAGGGAGAAGACCTTGAGATTGAATAAATAGTTTTTACCATTTAGGCCCGTGTTTTTTTTTTTTTTTTTTTTTTTTTATGAAAAAAGTGTTGTGGTTATTACAGTTATGACACGTGTTTGGATGGGTACATATTGAAAAGGACATTATACTCTATGATCAGCCTAATAAATGGTGTGTGCAGTGAAACAATTACATCCCTAGATCTGGACACAATGCCTTTAGATAAAAGCAGTGCAATGAAAAAGGATTTCCTTATAACAATTGATACAATTATACACGGTGATCAGAGGATAGTTCATTGGCAATATAGGTTCCCAGATTGCCAACTATAGCATCACTTTTCAGGGGTGTGCTTTAATGTGGTAGTTACAAGGGGAGTCATGCTTGCCAAAGGATACAACCATACACTTAATGGTGTTTAGATTTAATCAGTGGTTTGATATCAGCTTTTTGTCTGGGACAGGTCATCTTGGAGGTTCTTGGTGTCTTCCCATGAGTTTAAAATGGCACTCAGTTTGCAGTCATCTGCAAACTTGGTCATTCACAATTCCCTAACATTAGCTTTGACCTCCCAAAATTAAATGCTAAAGAGGAATGGGCCAAGAACTAAACCTGGGGTATAGTGCTAGTGAAAGGTCGTTTGATGGAGGTACAACCACACAGCCTAACTTCCTGGGTTTTGTTTGTGAGCCAATTTGTATTGCAGTGATCTACATAAGGATTGATATTTTGCTGGAAGAGTTTATCCATGATACATGAGCATAGGGTGGGATGGCTGAGCACCTCTGCAAGGTCTCGATATGTTTTGCACTGTTTTTCCCCTTATCCATTGTTCAGCAACATTTTCAAAGAATTCAACCAGGTTAAGAAGGGTGGACCTGCCCTTAATGAATCTGAACTGGGTTTGGTCAAAAGATTGCAGGCTACCTCTCATTATTTAATAATTCAGTCATAGTCCATGTATGTGTAAATGACCTGAGACGTACTTCCGTGGATGGAGCTTTCAGACTATGTAACTCAGGCTAGTATGAGCCTGGCACTTAACAGCATATTACCATCACCAAGGATGATGCCACAATATGAGATATACATGACTGATTTCAATAACTGGTTGTCTTTCTAATTCCATTCTAAAGGGATCCAGTATTTGTTAGTCAGCAGACCACATTGCTTTGCCAAGGATGGTCAGCACCTCTCCCTTCTAAGCTAAGGCTTTGTCCACCTCCATAGTGCATTTTTAGGCAATGCCAAATTGACAAGTCTACTGTCATATTGACAAATCTACTGTTATAGCAAAATCAACCCAAAAGAACCTCAAGGTGTTACTGCTCTAAGCCAGGAGCCTAAATAACAAACTATACTCCTTTCAAGTTTCTCACATTCAAGGATATAGATATCTGTGCGGTTACTGAGACATTGTTTAAAGTGGCAGAGAGTACCCCACCAGTGCAAGGTTTCAGTGCCTTCCACACTTTTAGACCAGTAGCTGCACAGACAAGGGTTAAAGGTGAAGTAGTCTCAATGCACATCAGTAGCAAGCATACCTCTAGGGTTGCCAGACTGGATGACATGCTGATGTTCCTCCACATGCAGATTACCATAGACAATATCCCATACTATATCCTAGCCAGCTATAAGTCATTCTCCATGTCCCAAAAAGCTCACAACATGTATTTAGATCTACGAGATACTTACCATCCAACCTAACACATTACTCATGGGAGACTTTAATTACCCCTCTACAGAGTGGGAATCCTACATGGCCTCAAATCTACAGGCACTGAGATTCGCACTTTGTAAATACAAACATCCTTGAACAAATAGTGAATATGCCCATTACAGGCTCCAGATACTGGTCTTCATGCTCACAAATATGGCAGAATGCTGCATAAACTCTATAATAAAAGGAAAAAATTGCTGTCCAGGGCCAAGAAGGAGCAGATGCCTAATTGGAAGCAATCTTTCCTTAGCCTGAACAAGCAAATAAGAGCAGCAGTGAAATCCTCCAAAGCAAACTTATAGGTTCATAGGTAGGTACTAGGCTATCGGCCCTGGGGCCTATACAAGCACAGCCAAAAAGGTACCCTGGCTTTTGCCACCCAAGAAAATTATTTTTCTGTGCCACTGTTGAGCAGAGCCACAGAGGTGATCCCCGGGATGAATTTCCTATTTCCCATCCAATCATCAAGATTTTTCTTGAAGAGTGCTAATGAGGGGCTTTGTTTGATATAGATAGGTAGTTTATTTCAGAGTATGGGAAGTCTCTGGGACAGGAATCTATCCCTCCGGCATGTTCTGTTTATTGTGATGACAAGGTTTAGGTCCCTAGAGTGTGTAGCTCAGAGGGATTGAGATTTCTTTAAGTGGAACATGTCCAACAGCTCTGGGTTTGACATATCTTTGTATGTTAGGCAGAGATCACCTCTGTGTAGGCGATATGCGATGGAGTAAAGCTGGAGTTTTTTGAGACGGTCTGCATAGGGCATCTGTTTGAGGCCAGTAATCCTCTTTGTGAGGTATTTCTGCAGCCTTTCCAGTTGTTGTAGATGTCCTGTGAGGTACATACCAAAAGGGGCGCTGTACTCTAGAATGGGTCTAATGAGTGATGAGTAGAGGGGAACAATGACCTCTTTTTTTCTGGATGAGAAACCTTTTGTGATGAGGTGTGCCATGTAGAAGGATTTCCTGACTACTGTGGCGATGTGATTATCAAAGGAGAGACTTCAAGTCCAAACTGGCCACATCTACTAAAGACAATCATAAGGCCTTCTTCACATCTGTCCACAGTCTCAAGGGAAGCACCCAGATCTGCTCAGAACTGGTGGTCAAGGACATCACATATACAAATGCCATAGATATTGGCAACTTGCTGGCAGGCAGGTTCAGTGAAAACTTCACTCTTCAGTTCCCCCCATCAGTAAAACAGGACATCCCCTTCCCTTATCTCTAGGGTGCACTTCATCACTGCCCTCTCAAAGTAAAAAAATACAGCCTCCATGGGACCAGATAACATCCCAGGTTGCATCCTACATGAACTCAGGCAGGAACTTGCAGCACCATTAGGCACCCCATTCAACCAAAGCCTGAGTACCAGCTTCATCCCAGCCGAATGCAGGATAGCCACTGTCGTCCCTTTGCACAAAGGTGGAGTGTCCACTGAGCCAGGAAATTATAGACTCATCAGCCTAACTAGCCTGATCTGCAAGGCCATGGAGTGGATTATCATGGACCTCACTAACAAGGACATTGGCAACCTCCAGACATTTGATCCCACACAGTTTGGTTTTGTCAAGGGGAGGTCATGCCTGTTAAATATGCTCAACATCTCTGAGACAGTCACCAAGGCCATAGATGAGGGGAAGACAGTGCACATTGCCTACCTTGACCTGGCCAAAGCCTTCGGTACTATTCCCCACTCAGGTATAATAGATAATAGATATCCTCCCAGGTGAAAAATAACCATAAGGCCTTCTACAGCTAAGTCAGAGACCTCAAGGGCAGCACACAGCAATGTGCTGAACTGGTGGTTAATGGTGCCACATTCACTGAGCCTGGCAATATAGTGAACCTGCTAATGGACAAATTCATTTCCAACTTTATCTACGTCTCACCCCCAACTAACATCCCAAAAATACCCTCCAACATACCCCCTCCATCTATAACTAGGGAGAATGTGCTGGCTGTACTCACTAAAGCCAAGAACACCACCTCAGTGGACCCAGATAACATCCCAGGGTACCTCCTGAATAGTCTAAAATATTACAAATCAGGACCCCTGGAGTTACTATTTAACTAGAGTCTTAAAACAGACTTTGTGCTAATTGAATGGAGGACAGCAATGGTCATCCCCATTCATAAGGGAGGACCTTCGACAGGTAGTGAAAACTATAGACCCATTAGTCTGACAAGTCTTGTTTGCAAAGCCATGGAAAGAATTATCATGGAAATTATCAACAAGGACATAAGAGACCTAAAGCCACTGGATCCATCCCAGTTTGGCCTTGTAAAAGGAAGGTCATGTTTACTGAATCTATTGGACTTTTTTGAAAAGGTCACTAAGACAATGGATATGGGGAAACAGTGCATACTGTAACTAGATCTGGTTAAGGCATTTGGTAAAATACCCACTCAGGTGTTGTCAACAAACTTACAGAACTAGGTATAAATCCCTTTATAACATGCTGAATAGCTAGCTGGATCACCAATAGGACTCAGTAGGTTAGAATCAGTGAGGCCACCTCCACAAAGAGGTTGGCCACCAGTGGAGTCCCCCAGAGCTCTGTGCTAGGATCACTCCTCTTTAGCATCTACTTCTTGGATGTCAAAGCCAATGTTAAAGGCCTATGGCTAACCAAGTTCACAGATGATTGCAAAATGGGAGCAGTCACTGAATCCTCCCAAAACAAGAACAACCTTCAGGAAGGTCTAATACAGACAAACTCTTGGCACCAAAATCATGGTTTAAAACTAAATAGCAAGAAATGAATTATAGTACCTTTTGGGAAGTCTGCCACCTTGGGTAACTATGTCATCAATAAAACACCCTTGAAAGTTGATTCAATAGTCACGGATCTGGAAAATCATGTGCATAATAACCTAGACTTTGACCAACAAGTATCCAAAGTAGTAAGAAAATCCTTCTGTGTTGTTCAACTTATAAGCAAGGGCACGGCATCCAGGTCCATAGAGGTCATCATACCACTGTACTCAGCCTTCATCAGGCCTGTTATAGAGTGTAAGAATTGATAATGCTGTACTGTACCATAATTAGCTGGAAACACTGTATACAATGAGACCGAGAAACGAAAGTCTTTATCTGTTAATTACCCAAGCTCATGCTGAACAGGTGCCAGTCTCTCCTTTACGGCCAAGTCTTGTGCACTTTTCAGAATGTATTTATTAAATGTTTACAGTATCTGAATACTGTCTTCATTAACAGTGCTGATAAACAATTAGTGTTCAAAGTTACTGCACGTCATATTCTGATTGCCCTGCACAATGTAAACTAACATAGTCTTTATATGACCTGTCTTCTGTATTCAGGCTCGAGTGTCTGTCATCTTCTCTGAGGCAAAAGGTTGAATGAACTTACAAACCTTAACTAAACTGCTATCCTGAACACAACATATTATATTGCTTCAGTCCAGTTTGTTTGTGTCTTTCAGCTTTTCCCGGTTAGGGGTCGCCACAACGGAACTCCGGTCCGCTAATGATTGGCAGTAGATTTTTACATGCTAAGTTGCCAGCCCTGACACACATCCTTCAACGAAGGTACGCCCATTCAGGCATGTCTTCACACAGAAGACGCTCTAGCTGAGAATCGAGTAGGACAATGTCTTACTGTGAGGCGACAACGCTACCGCAGCACCACCACCGCAGTTATATTGCTTCAGTCCAGTCATTTTCCTTATTTACTTTTTCTAACCTTGGTCTCAGACTTCGTCTTGTATGTGCAACATTCCATTAAAGAACATTCTGTAGCTAGCAAGATTGTATCTTTCCCTTTCCCTTGAGAAAAGAACCTTCTGTCTGCACACTTTATGCTTATCTTTGTCTTTTATGCATAATTGAAACAGTTTATTTTACCCTTTAGCCTGTCTAATGTCTAATAACTACTTTAAAATAAAAGTCCCTAGTCTAACATAGAGTATAATGTCCTTTTGGTATACACCTGACCAAACACATGCAGCAAATGGAACATCCACAGAGGTTCCTTACAAAAAGAACACAGGCAGTAAACACAGTGTCCTGTGCTGAACACTTCAAAGCTCTGTCTGTTTACTCAGTGTCATACAGACTTCTGAGAGTTGTCTTTGCCTGGCATATGAGGCATCTCTGGACCCTGTTTTGATGAATCTTTTGCACACCCACAAAACAAACAGCATCAGAATTACTACATTAAAAGACGTAAAGTTTATTTGCAGCATAAATAGGACATGGAGAGACAGATATGTTTCTCGGGGAATTCTCTAGAACAGGCTTTCCATCTACATGAAGCAGAGTTCCTCTCTATCTCTATTCAAGAGCAACTTGGATCAATTGATAGGTAATCAGAAATTCAACCCGGTCTGGCTCTTATGTCTCTGATGGACAGATAAGTCAGTAAACCACCCACTGTAAGTCATATAACTTAAATTTGTGGGTCACATATGAGTTGCTTGGATAGGATTTTAAGGGCCCTAGTGGTCGTTAGCCTAGTATACACCTATGAACCTATGAATCCCTTATTCAGCCTTACAGATCAGATAGGTGAGGTTCTGTGTAATTACTCGGGTCTGCTGAAGCCCCAGCTTTGTGCAAGTAATGACTGTTGCTGTCCTCCATTCATCCAATTTGAAGCATGTGTTGTAGTTCATATTTAATAGTTTCTGAAGGAGATCAGTCAAGTCACGTTTAGGCTGAGCAGTAGACAGTCTAGTAAGTTATCTGTCCCCATAGACGTAGTGTTCTTGGCCTTAGACAGATCCTTGAAAACCTGTTCTTCAGAGATATTGGGGTGATGTAGGTGTGGTTATCTGATGAGAAAATATTGGAGGGGAGAGGGAGTGATGTTTTGAGTTAAATTTGTTTGCTAGTAGATTGGCTATGCCCACTTCATATGTGATATAATTTATTATTAGCTATACACAGTGCTTGGCATTGTTTTAACGTAATTAAAGAAGATCCTGTTTTCTCCAGAGTTCCTTGTTTAGTTTAGCAAGAGTGTTTTGGCATCGTGAGATTAGATTTATTTTTGTGTGCAGTGAGGTTTTTCTTTTACTGCCTGTCTTCTTTCTCTTCCTGGGTGTGACTTTTATGGACAAAATTTGATGGTGTAGTTAAGGTTTAGAGATTATCCATTTGGGGAAGTGTGGGCTGTACCTTTGTTCTTTATACATAGTGTTTTTCTGACCTTTAGTTGCTGTTCCCTCTGGCATGCAAGGGAACACTTCAGTGGTGATGTGACTTATGAATAAGTAAGATATGGTGCTGGTGCAGGAACTAAATGTTAGCAAGAAACACCAGCATCATCTGGGTAATATCTTAAAGGGACATAACATGGTCAATCTGGCTCAGAATAGCAATAGATGGGTTGCAATTTTTGTACACCCTAGGCTTGCATGGAATTTGCTTGACTCTCACAGATTCTGAGGGACAATGGACCTTAGCAAAGTTTCAAACACCTGAGGACAGATAGTGCTAAGCAAACTGTATGATCCCACTGAGGACAACCCAGGGCTTTATAACAGGTTTTGGGTGTCCCTGGAATCTTTTAATTACTCACACCATCCCTTAATCTTAGGGGAGACAATGTAGTATTGACTCTACTAGATTGCATAAACCCTACAGCCAAAAGACATATTCCTGTGCAAAAGTTAGTACTAAGAAGTATGCAAGCACAAGGGTTGAAAGACGTCTGGCACCTCCTTTTCCCAACAGGACCAGGTGTCACCTTCACTGTCTCTTCTGGGGAGCATAGCAGTAGGCTGGATTATTTCCTACCGTCCCAGGATTTAGTGTTTAAAGCAAATAACCTAAAAGTGGTCCTATGCCCTTTAACTGACACCCAGTTGATTAGGTTTACCTTTAAATGAAGTAACTTGCAAACTAAACCAGTAAAACTAAGGAGACTGGACCTTCTGATCTTGACCGACCCAGAGACACTATCATTTATTTGGCAGAGAGTAGACTTTTACATTAAGCATATCCTCTCTCATCAATGCCATATTTCATATGGTGGGAGTCCTTTAGGCTTACTTTGTACTGCTGACTAAGTCAAGCTGTTGGGCAAAATAGATGCTTATATTGGTACATTGGAAAAGCAAGTGCAAAGGGAATTTAACCTGTTAAAAACAGCGTAGGTTTAGGGATGCTCAAGTGACTCACAGACATAAACAGTTGAAGCTAGAACTTAATGAAGCAGTGCGGGATAGTGCTCAGCTCTACTTAAAAAAGGATGCCATGCAGGAATAGGCATAAGCAGATGAACTGAGGAGGGTGGTGTAATGGTTAAGGTGCTTACCTTAGAAACGCAAGGTGCAGGGTTTGATTCTCACAGGGGGTAACTGGCTAGGCTTAAAGTAGTCCATGAGGGCAATTAGCCTAGTAGTAATCTATGAATCTATAAAAAACTACTCTCCTCTAGATTCTAGAATAAGCTCTATCCAAACCACTATGGGCGGCCTTGTGTGTCACCCTCTTTCAGTTAATAATGAGTTTGTTCTATTTTGTCAGGATCCCTACAGATCTAGCTGTGCCCTTTCTACCCTCCTGAATAGTACACAAACCTTACCTACAAGAAACAGCACACCTCAACACGATACCTCTCAACCTCTTAGTGCAACAAATATGGACAAAGCCTGACAAAATAGAGGGACAAATTCCCAAAAATAGGGACATATCTTAAATACTGTTCTTATAAACTTAGAAAGTTCCTAGAATAACAGGATTTGTGTTCTCATGCATTTTATGAAGGATATGAAGTCTGAAACTCAAATGCATGTCATTATTTAGTGACTGTAATGTTTAAATCATCCAAGTGATTTGTCAAAAAAACACAATTTGTATGAGGAACAGACCAAAAATGTGAGGCAAAAAGCTGGACATTCTGTGAAATCTGTACAGCTGAGAGGTATGCCCAACACCATGTTGCAGAGAGACCACTGAAAAAGAAATTTATACAGCCATCCAGCCATCAGTAACTCACCCCCTTGTAAAACACCTGGTCCTGATGGCTTGAATGCTACACTATATAAGTCTCTTAAAAAGATATTGATCCCTGTCCTTAAAATAATATTTAACAGTATGAAACAGCTGGGCAATATGCCATTCTCATTGAGAGTCTAGGATAGTAGTTCTCCTGAAGCTAGGGAAAGACCAGATGAGAAGGGACAATTACAGGCCTATATTTCTTATTAACACAAAAACAAAACTGTATGCCTGAATACTAGCTAACAGGTAAAATGTTTTACCTTCCCTGGCCCATAAAGGGTAAGTGGGCTTTGTAAAGCAGAGGTCAAGTGTGGATCACCTCTACAACCTTTCCTTGTATCTTCACGCTGTCAAAAGCTATAAAGAGCCAGCAGTGTCACTGTTGGTAGACTTGAAAAGGTGTTTGACTCTATACAAAAGGATTATATGTTGCAGATACTGTATTAATTTGTTTTTGACTCAGATTATATAACTAGAGTCCAGACCTTTTAGCATTCTCCATTTGCAAGTCTTGACAGATCAATTTATCTCCACCAGCTTCTTCCTAGGGGGGGGGGATAAGGCAAGGGTGTCCCCATCTCCATATCTCTTCTTACTACCCATAGAACATTGAGAGTCTTAGACCCTCCACATCGGAGTGTACCCAGGGATAAGAGAATGGAAGTTGATGGGGCTGGGATTCCACATATTTTTGTTTGCAGATGATAGCATGTTATTTATGTAAAACCCAGATAAGGATACCCCTTGTTCATAGGTTCATAGGTGTGTACTATGCTAATGGCCCTGGGGCCTTTACAAGCCTAACCATAGGATTACCCTGGCATACTGCCACCTGACCTTAGTTCCCAGTGCCTCTGTCAAGTAGAGCCACTGGAGTTATCCCCGGGGTGAATTTTCTATTTCCCATCTGCTCATCAAGATTTCTCTTGAAGAGGATCAGCAAGGTGCTCTGCCTGACATGTATGGGAAGTCGATTCCATAGCATGGGCAGTCTCTGGGTTATGAACCTGCCCTCCAGCATGTTCTGTTAATTATGGTAATGAGGTTGAGGTTTCTGGAGCATGTGGTGCGGAGGAATTGGGATTTCTTTAGATGTTTAGTGTTTAAGGACTAGGATCCTCTTTGTGTGCTACTTTTGCAGCCTTTCCAGTTGTTGCAGGGGTCTAGTGAGGTACATACCAAATGGGGCATTGTACTCGATTGGCCTAATGAAGGAAGAGTAGAGGGAGACAATGACCTCTTTCTTCCTGGATGCAAAGCCCTTAGTAATTAGATGTGCCACATAGAAGGACTTTCTGACCACAGTAGCAATGTGGTGATCAAAAGAGAGGTTTCTGTCAACCTGGGTTCCCAGATCTCTAATAACTCCTTCTGTTTTCAGTGGACTACCATCAATGTGGTAAATCATGGTAACTGGGTTTTTTCCAAAGGGGATGACGACACATTTTGTGGCATTGAGCTTAAGGCCATGGTTCTGACACCAGTCATTGGTCTCAGTGAGGTCATTCTATAGGATGTCAACATCACTAGGGGAGTAAATAATAGCTCCCAACCTGCAATCGTCTGCGAACTTTGTCAGCCAGAGTCCCACCATGTTGGCTGGACTTCAGAGAAGTAGCTACCAAACAGGAGAGGACCCAGGACTGAACCCTGTGGGACTCCAGTCATGACTAGTCAGCACTCCGACTTGGAGTCAGCTACTTTCACACTGTGGGTTCTATCTGTGAGCCAGTTTGCAACCCACCTAATGATATAAGGGTTGATGCCTAGCTTACTGAGTTTTTCTATGATTCATGAGTGAAGAATGGCATCAAAAGCCTTGGCCAGATCAAGGTAGGCTGTATGAACCACCTTGCCTTCATCCACAGCTCTGGTGACTGACTCAAAGAAGTCGACCAAGTTGAGCAGGCATGATCTACCCTTCACAAAACCAAACTGTGTGGGATCCAGAGTTTGGAGATTCCCTATGTCCTTGTTTATTAGATCGAATGATGATGCATTCCATAGCTTTGCAAATCAGACTCATCAGGCTAATGGGGTGAAAGTTCCCAGGGTCTGTAGTCACTCCTCCTTTGTGGAGAGGGATGACTGTGGCAGTGCTCCATTCGGTAGGGACAAAGCCTGAGGTGAGTCTGTGATTGAACAGGGCACACAGGTGAGGTGCAGAACACAGCCAGGTATATTGTCAGGTCCCATAGAAGCTGTATTCTTGGCCTTGGACAGTGCTGTTTTAACCTGTGCAGCAGTAATACTGGGTGCCAGGCAATCTACTGGTATTATGATTGGTCCTTTGGGAGGCAGAGAAGAGTAAAGTTGGCACTGAATCTGTCGGCCAATATACTGGCAAAATCTGTTGGCTCAGTATAGGAGGTACCATTGTGCAGTATCTCAGAGTAAATCTGGGTATGGCTGTGGAGATTTTTTATATAACTATAGAAGGCCTTGTGGTTCTCTTTACTATCTGCTGCAATTCTGTTTTCATAGCTAGCTTTAGAGGACTTGATGAGGGATCTCAACTTTTTGTTGAGACTGATAAGGGAGTTTTTCCAATCTTGGAACTTCACCTTATTCCACATCAGTTTCCTCCTTCTGTTATAGAGTTTGTTTATGGCAGGGGACCACCAGATTGGCTTCCTTTTTTTTGGAGGAGAGCATCTTGATTCTATTGGGTATGGTGAGAGCCATGCATTTGTGTACGTGTTCATACAGTGTATTGGTGTATGATTTGGCGGTCTTGCAACTATTCTCCATTTGCATGGGTGCCGTGAAGTTAGGCACCTCTGTTTTTATGAGACCAAAGTTAGCTTTGGAGAAGTTTTTCATGGTGGTTACCTTTGCGGGGGGGGGGGGGATGTGGATTTCTAAGGTGATAAGTTTGTGGTCGGATTTAACTAGGGAGGAACTGACTATTGGTGTAGAGCAATGGTCACCCATGTTAGTAATGACCAGGTCAAGGATGTTGCTACCTCTAGTGGGGGTAAGAACGAGCTGGTCCAGGGCATTGGAATTAATGAACTCCAGGAAATGTTGGGCAAGTGTATTGGTACATGAGTAGTTTTCCCAGTTAATGGAGGGATAGTTGAAGTTGCCTAGTAAGAGATTGTTAGGTTTGACCCGAATATTCTCCAGGGTACTTAGGAACATGGAGTGTGAGTCTTGGGACATGGTTGGGGACCTATAGCAGGCTATGACCTGAATCGCTGTCTTACCCAATGTTAGTTGCACCTGAAGTATCTCTGATGCATTATGTTGGGCTACGAGTCTGGAGGTGTGTTCATCCTTTAAGAATATGGAAACACCACTACATTTGGAGCTTCAGTCCAAGTTCTGGGGCCGAAAGGTGTGGAATGAGTTATAGCCTGGTAGTGCAGGGGTGCTTTCTGCTCCCTTGAACCAGGTCTCTGTTACAGCACAAATATCAATGTTCTCCATTCTAAGGAGTGCTTCAAACAAGTGCATTTTGAGATTTAGACTTCTAGCTTTGAGCAGCATGACTCTTAGATTGCATTTGTTTGTAGCTGTTACAGTGGTAATTTGGTCTTTGGAACACCGCCTAAAAAAGGCACTATAGGGGTGGCAAGAGCCTTGGCCAGTATTCGGAAGCCCAGGGGTGACAGATGTAGGCCATCTCTGGCAAAGCTTCGAGGTCTGTCAGTCATGTCATCCCAGGCAGACAGGTACTGGATCCCCTTAGAATGACACCAGAAACTTAGCCAATTGTTGAAATCAAACATTTTCTGCTTGCACTGTGGTATCATTCTGGGTGATGGTAGGATGCTGCTCAGGGCTAGGGTCATACCCACCTGGGCTACATAATCCAAGAGCTACTCCATTTCTCTTTTCATGTAGTCCAGGGAGGTACATCTCAGGTCATTCACACCCACATGTACAATGACAGAGTCATATTTATACCTGTTGTTGAGGGACCTGAGTGTGTGCATTATGTGGTGGATCTTGGCACCTGACAGGCAGCTGACTGTTACTTTCTCCTTGTTCAACCTAGTGAGTGGGACATCAGTGTGCCTCACTATCAAGTCACCTATGACTACTGTGTTGGACATGCTGTTTTGCCTGAGGAGCTTTGGTTGAGTGGCACACTGTTTAGGAGAGTTATGTGTCTTGTGATTAGTGTTGTGCTGTGGTGGTCAAGTGCGTTTCTGCCTTGGAGGTCTCTGGTGCTTGGGTAGATTTTTTTGAGAGACTCCGCAAAGGTGGGTGTGTGGTTTGTGTTTTTATGTGAAGGCAGTGCTGATGTGTGTTCCGGAGGGCTATGTGTTCCATGTGGTGTGGTGCAAGTGTTGACCTTCTCCTCTTGGCTCGCTATTCCGGTTTTGGCTGGAGAGTGCATAGCTTCCACTTTGGATATGTAAGTGCATCTCTCACAAGTCTGAGTACTGGGAGGTTAAGAGGAGAGGGTTGCTGGTGTTCATGAGGCAGTTGCTACATTGCCTCAGGATGCCCAAGTTCTCCAGGTTAATAGGAGAAAGCACAGGGAACTGACCTTTAGCTATGCCTGAGAGGTGGGCATTGATGATAAGTACTGGATCTGTTTCCTTTTAGAATGTTTAGTGCTGGTAGCACTTTTGTGTGCTACAATAATTGCTACAAGAAGTCTGGTAAAGTGCTAGACTAATAGGCTAATGTAAGTTCAGGAGAGGAGAGAACTAGTAAATCTAAGGGAAAAATTGAGCAGCAGACTTTGGCACCACTCAGAAGTTCACAAACAGTCCTGGATAAAGCAAATCTGTATCTAGGCTAGACTAGTTGCAGGAAAGGGGGAAACAAGCTTAAACGTGGGCTTTTAAACCAGAAAAGTTGAAAGAGATGGAAAAACTGCCAAAACGGCCAACCAATAACTACAATTTCTGGACCAGAAACTACTCCTGTTGTGGTAGATAGGCTACCTACTGCTTACCACTCCCACTAATAAGCTAGAAGGCTTCCCTCCAACACAGAAAGGCTTGGGGGGCTCAGAAGTTTACAAACAGTCTTGGATACAGCAATTCTGTATCTAGACTAGACTAGTTACAGGAAAGGGGAGAAACAAGCTCAAACATGAACTTTTACACCAGAAAAGTTGAAAGAGATAGAAAAATACTGCCAAAACGGCCAACCAATAACTACAATTTCTGGACCAGAAACTACTCCTCTTGTGGTAGATAGGCTACCTAGTGCTTACCACTCACACTGATAAGCTAGAAGGCTTCCCTCCAACACAGAAAGGCTTGGGGGGGGGTGCTCAGAAGCTTATAAGCAGTCCTGGATACAGCAAATCTGTAGTTGGACTAGACTAGTTAAAGGAAAGGGGGAAACAAGTGCAAATGCAGGCTTTTAAATCAAAAAGTTGAGAGAGATGGAAAAACTGCCCAAACGGCCATTAACTACAATTTCTGGGCCAGAACCCACTCCTGATGTGGTAGGTAGGCTACCTAGTGCTTACCATTCCCACTGATAAGCTAGAAGGCTTCCCTTCAACACAGAAAGGGGCTTGGGGGGCTCAGGAGCTTGCAAACAGTCCTGGATACAGCAAATCTGTATCTGGGCTAGACTAGTTACAGGAAAGGCAGGAGACAAGCGTGGATTTTTTTTTTTAGTAGAGTGGAAAAGGTGAAAGCAGGAACAGAAGCTAATTCAAGTTTAAGTACCTAAGTGGGTTGGCCTTCTCAAATGTTCTCTCTGTATTAGGTAGAATGAGCTAATGATACTAGACTGGGAGGAGTGTCCCAGATCAAATTTACAGTAGGGGCAGGCAACTGCAAAGCCACCAAGTATAAGAACAGGATACCATTAGGGAGGGAGGCTGGGAAACACAACTACCAGGCCTGGACAACAGCAGGCCTCTATCAAGAGTATGCTACTTGAGCAGAGCACAGAAACCTCAAAAAATGCACCGAAAAGCACAGATAGAGCACTCACAAACAGAAAATGCAAGTCTCAGTAAGAAAAAGCTGTTTACAGTTAAGTAATTCAGTAGAAATGCAATTAGAGTGATGAAACAGTATCTAGCAATGAAAAATACAGTTAAAACAGTATAAAACAGTACATAAATGCAGTGAAACAGTAAAAAAGTTTTATAACAGTGCAAAATGCAGTAGAATAGTGGTATCACACAATTATAAGCATTAAAAAAGTGCAATTCAATGAAATAAGTATAAGAAATAACTTATTCTGCTCTTGGAATCTTAAGGAATTTCTGCTTAGTCCCCAGTGATCAATCACCATTCCACAGCCTGGTAAATACAAGCACAGCCCCTTGGAGACACGGGGTTTATATACCAGAAAGGATGGAAGAATCTATGAGCACGAATTACTACTCAGTCATACTAGCTCCTGCTGTTACACCAATTACTCATGCTAGAGAAGGTCAGGAAACCCTGTTACTCTCAGTAATGATGAAGGCAACACACTCAGCAGAAGACAGCTGCTAGAAACACAGGAAACTCAACAAACAGAACTACCAGGCCTGGACAGCAGCAGATTATGCACTCACAAACAGAAAATACAACTCTCAGTATGAAAAGGCAGTTTATAGTTAAGTAATTCAGTAGAAATGCAATTAGACTGATGAAACAGTAGCTAGCAATGAAAAATTTATTTATTTATTTATTTATATTTGTTGACCGGGAGTGTCCGTCTGGACGTAGGTCCATTTTCAGCGGAGGCCCGGGGAGAAAAGCTCCACAGTTAATATAAACAGACAGTAGTTACACTGGATTACATATCGGTTAACAATTTACATAGCAATTACTTACAACATATTTACAGATGAAGAACATAGTACATCAGTAGACAACTAGAATCTTTATCTGTGAAGTACATAACAGACATTAACAAATGTTAAAATAAGAAGTTCCTGCTGTATAAGTACTAGGCTTATGAGCATCTGAGCTTGCTATAATCAAGGTAGTTAGTGGAGTGGAGTGGAAAGAAAGGTAGTGGTTGGATGGGGTGGGTGATATTAGAGTGGGAGTTGCAAGGGCATAGCCAGCATGTTTTTAGGTGCGCTTTTAGGGAGTTCCATAATTTGGCTATGGTGCAAGAGAATAGTGCTTCACCAGCAAAGTTATTGGCTTTAGTGATCTGCAAGTGATTTTTGTTGCTGGATCTTACTTGTCTGGTGGTGCGATAGGGTTGGAGTAGATTCTGGAGGGATGGGACATTTAGTGGATGGTTTACTAGTTTGTGGGCAAGTGAGAGTTGATACCACTGAAGGAGGTGAGGGAGTTCAAGCCAACCCACTTCAACATGTGAGAGACAGTGGTGACTACGGTAGGATGCCCCTGTGGCGAATTTGGCAATTTTGTTATATCAGGTCTCTAGCTTGTTTAGATCGCATTGCCTTAGGTTGGTATGTATTGGAGAGGCATAAATTAGGGTGGAGATAAGGTGGGAATTTGCTACTGAAATCTTTGCTGCTTTGGTGAGAAGATGGTTATTTCTGTATAACGCTCCTAGTTTTTTGTGGACTTTTTTTATGGTCATGGATATGTGAATGTCAAATTTTAGTTTATTGTCTATTTCCACTCCTAGCAATTTGGTGTGTTCATTTGGGTATATAGTGGTGTTGTCTTTTGCTGTGATGTTAAAGTGAGAGTTGTTTTGAGTATGTTTGGTGGGTTGGAAGATAAGTAGTTTAGTTTTGTTTGGGTTGAGTATTAATTGGGCATCGGATAACCAAGTTTCAACAGAGGAAAAGGCTTCCTGTTTGACTTTTTGCAGTTTGGGTAGGGACTGGGCTGAGCAGATCATGGTCGAGTCATCTGCATGTATGAGTGTGCCATGTGTGGTGGCAGAGGCTAGATTATTTGTGAAAACAGAGAAGAGTAGGGGTCCAAGGATGGATCCTTGGGGAACCCCTATGGAGACAGATAGTTGGGGAGATATGTCATTCTGCCATACAATGGATTGTTGGCGGTCAGACAGGTAACTCTGAAACCAGTTGGTGACTGATTGTGAGAAGGATAGGTTATTGAGGACAGAGATAAGTTGTTTGTGTGGGACCATGTCAAATGCTTTAGATAGGTCTAGGAAAGTAGCAGACGAGAGATAGCCATTGTTTTTATGCTGAAGGATAGTGTTAGTAAAGAAGAGTAAGGCAGTGGTGGTGCTATGAACAGTTTGAAACAGCACATAAATGCAATGAAACAGTAAAAAAAAGCTTTGAAACAGTGCAAAATATTTAAATAGTTTGAAAAATTTTACTTTACCTTGGGTCTAATAGTAAATTTAGCAGAAACTGAGTTATTTCCTGCTAAACTTTCAGATATGGTCTTAAAGTACTCAGGACGGGTCCCCCAGGTATCATGGTGCAACAGCCGTCCAAAATGCCCAGGTATATTACTAGCTTTAGAAATGGTGGATCTGAATCTAGACATTATGGGAAGATCTTTATTAGTCCAATCATGGAAGCATCTTAAACACTCCTGGCAGGGGCAAATTTCAGCTATCCAAATTATGTTTTAATCCCAAACTCCTCTACATCTAATGATATCCACTTGCTCCATTAGCAAATAAATGGCTTTAAAAGATAAGGCACCTAATGTCCCAGTTTGCTTGGAGTGGAGCGATGTAACTTAACAATGGCTGTTCTTTTTCTCCCTCAAAGGTGTGGAGGAGCAGGGCTGGTGGGTCTGTGTTGAGTAGCAGCAGTAATGGCGGTCCAACCCTATATCAACCCATTACCACCAGATATTCCACTGTGGGCAAACCTTGAAGCTTGTATCCTGGGTAGTATAACACATACCTCCCTTACCTGCTACAGAGCATCCTTCCTACAGCTTTTGCATGGATGGGTCACCTTAACCATAATCCAGAACGTTTTACAGAAACTTTACAAACAGCACACACATCTAGACCTATGGCATTTAAAAACCCCACTTTGGGGTAATCTTCTGTTGCAGATGGGGAATTAACTCAGTGGTGATCCTGGGCATTAAATGGAATTAATGTAGTGGGTCAACTACTAGAGGAGGCAGAGGGTGGTGCACAAATCTTCTCCTCCTTTGCCCATCTACAAACCCTCTTTCAGCTCCCTTCCACTGAGTTCTGGAGGTACCTTCAGCTAAGACATGGATGGAAGAATCTATGAGCTTGAACTACTACTCAGCCATACTAGCCCCTGCTGTTACACCAATCACTCATGCTAGAGAAGGTCAGGAAACCCTGTTACTCTCAATAATAATGAAGGCAACACACTCAGCAGAAGACAATGCATTCTTCCATTATCCATAATGTACTTCATTAACATACAGGCAAAACACTCGGTAGCAGAGAATAGGAGAGATACTGGGTACCAAAAAGTGTGTCTCCTCTCTGAATAATACTGATGCATACTTATTGTTTTCTTAGTCACTTCTCAACAAAGCTAACCAAATGGCCATAAATCAGATTAACAGATTCCACAGTGAAATAATGGGACAGATGTTTATAAGTTCATAAGTTTATACTACGTTAACAATCACCAGGGTCTTTGCAAACCTAGCAGTGTCATCTAACCTGGATTTGTCCCCAAGTTCCTTGGATGCCTGTATGGTGGAGTATGTTAGTAGAGAGGCAGCTAAGGGTTATGTGGTGAGTATGTTATATGGTCATTAGTTTACTTACTGTCAACTTCTGTCCATCAAAGACATGGAGGCCAGACTGGGGGTCAGTTTGCAATTTCACATCGAATGATCAAGGTTCCATTTAAAAAGGGTCAGGGATGAACTCTGCTTCATGGAGAATGAGAGATTATTCCATAGCGCAGAGATTCTTTGAGACACATATTGGTCCCTCCAACAGATTCTATTTATGTTGCAGACAAAGGCTAGGTCCTTGAATCTAGTATTTCTGGTGCTGTTTATCTAGGAAAGATACTGGATACGAAAAAGTGTGGCACTTCTCTGAATATTACTGACACATACTTTTTGCTTTCTCAGTTGCTTCTTAATAAAGCCAACCAAATGGCCATAGATCATATTAACAGTTTCAAAGGTGACAGTAATTTATAGGTTTATACTAGGATAATGAGCACTGGGGTCTTTACAAGCCTAGCTGTGCAACCCAACCTGGTTTTGTCCCTGAGTTCCTTGGATACCTATATGGTGGTGTATGTTAGTAAAGAGGTAGCTAAAGGTTGTGTGGGGGCTATGTTATTTGGAGATTAAATTACTAACTGTTGACCTTGTCCATTGGAGACATAGGAGCCAGACCAGGGCTGAATTTGCAATTCCCCATCCAATGATCAAGGTTTATTTTGAATAGGGTCAGGCACGAACTTTTCTTCATGTAGATGGGGAGTTTATTCCAGTGGATCCATTGAGACACATATCAGTCTCTCCAGCATCTTCTATTTATGTTTTAGGCAATGTTCAGGTCCTTGGGTCTAGTGTTTCTGGTGCTGTTTGTCTTGTGAATGTGCAAGACATCCATCAGAGCTGGATCTGAGTATGCCTAATATGCTAAGCATAGATCACCTCTCAGTAACATGTAAGAGGCTGAGTACAGACATAGGACCTTAAGGTGATCTGTGTAGTACAGGGTTCTCATAATCTAGAATCTCCTGGTGAGGAACCCTTGAGGGCATTCCAACTATTGCAAATAGGTACGTGCGAAGTGGGAGATTGAAGTCAATGATGGGTCTGACAAGGCTGAGTAGAGTAGTCCTACAACTTTGGACCTGGATGCCATGCCTTTGCTTATGAGTTAGGCAACACAGAATAATTTTCTTACAGTCTTGGCTATGTGTTGATCAAATGCCAGATCACTGTCTACATACGTTCCCAAATTCCTAATTATCGAGTCAACTCTTAGGGATGTTTTACTGATGAAGTGATTAACTTGGGTGGACAATTTGCCAAAGGGCACTGCATTGAGTTTAAATCTGTGGCTTTTGCACCAGTCGTTTGTGTGTGTTAGACCCTCTTTTAGGTTATTGGTGTCATGGGGGAATTTATGATAGCACAATTTATAGTAATCTGTGAACTTGGTGAACTGTGGGACTTTGACATTAGCCTTGACATCTGAGAAGTAAATGTCAAACAGGAGGGGGCCATAGCATGGAAACCTGGGGGTGACCAGTCTCCTGATGGAGGTGGTCTCACCGATCCTGACTTCTTGGGTCCTATTTGTGAGCCATATGGTAATCTGGCAATCCAGTGGGTTATGTAGAGATTTATGCATAGTTCTGTAAGTTTGTCAACAATACCTGAGGGGGGTATTGTATCAAATGCCTTGGCCAGATCAAGGTAGGCAGTATGCACCATTTTCCCTTCATCCATAGCCATGGTAACCCTCTTGAAGAAGTCTACCAGGTTAAGTAAGCAAGACATTCCCCTGAGCAAAGCCAAACTGGGATGGGTCTAGTGTCTGTAGCTTGCCAATGTCCATGTTATCATTTCCATGATAATTCATTCTATGGCTTTACATGTTACACTTGTCAGACTGATGGGTCTGTAGTGCCTCGGGTCAGTTGATGGTCCACCCTTATGATGAGGGACGATCATTGTGGCCCTCCATTCACCTGGCAGTTAACCTGTTTTGAGGCTGTAATTGAACAGCGCTTTCCAGTGAACTTGCTAGGTTGTATTTTAAGCTATGTAGGAGGCAACCGAGGGTATTGCCGGGCACCCACTGAAGCAGTCTTTTTGGCCTTAGTGAGCACCTCCAGGACCTGCTCTCTGTTGATAGCTGGAGGATATGCTAGAAGGGATTATACATGGGGTAGTGGGAGCGAAGTTAGAACAAAATTTGTCAGCCACTAGATTTGTTATGCCACATGGTCAGTAAAGGTTGTGCCATTTGCCAGCAGTTTTGCACACTGAGTATTACCTTTAAGGTTATTGATGTAGCTCAAGAAGTCCTTGTGATTTTTCTTAGCCTGGGAGGCTATCCTGAACTCATAACTGGCTTTGTTGGACTTTATCATACCTCTTAGTTTCTTGTTTAGTTGAATTAGACAGCTCTTGTCTCTGTGACAGTTGCTCTTTCTAATTTTGGCCATGAGTTTTTTCTTTTGTAATATAGCCTGTTAAGATAAGGATTCCACCAATGTGGTTTGTTTTTGGTGTTAGATCTGGACTTACATCTGGCAGGTATGGCAGCCTCAATGCAGCCATTTACATGTTTGTACAGGATTTCTGGAAATAATTCTGCATAGACAGATGTGTTCTGTGGGTTTGGGGGAGCCATGAATTTTGACAAACTGTTGTATAATAGGATGTAGTTATTTTTAGAACAGTTCCTAACTGTTACAGGTTTAGTTGGGTTTTCCAGTTTGATTTTTATTTCAAGGAAGACCGCTTTGTGGTCCAACTTCACCAATGAGGATGTGATATGGGGGGGGGGGGGGCAACACTCTTCCATGTTGGTGAGTACTTGGTCCAATATATTTGATCCTCTGGTCTAAGGTGCATGTGTTGATAAAGTCCAGGAAATGTGCCTGTGAGCTAGAGGTAGTACAATTTCCCAGTTTATAGAGGGGTAGTTAAATTCTCCCATGAATAGGGTACTTAGTTGGATGGTG
This sequence comes from Protopterus annectens, assembly GCF_019279795.1. Lineage (NCBI taxonomy): Eukaryota > Metazoa > Chordata > Ceratodontiformes > Protopteridae > Protopterus > Protopterus annectens. The sequence continues at coordinate 360,310,481 of NC_056726.1, read as the reverse complement.
AGTGCCTCTAGGTAAGAGTTGTAGGTTTCATGGGTCATAGAGGGAACCTGTAGCTGGACAGAACATGGTAAGGAACCTTGTCTATGGAGACTTGGACATGGATGAACTCTAGGATATTATCCTGTTTAACAAAAGAAGAGTTGTATTTGGTCCTAACATAGATTGAGACACCTTCATCTTTAGCCCCTATATGTGCTGCTGTTGGTCTAAATGTGTGGAAGGCATTGTAGCCTTGCAGTGCTGGAGTACATTCTGTGGCTTTAAAGCGAATAACGGCACAGATGTCTAAATTCTCCAGAGTGTGGACAGCTGGTAGGGAATGGAGTTTCTTGTTTAGGCTCCTTACATTGAGTAGTAACACTTTAAGGTTGCTTTGAGTTTTTTTCTTTGCTATGTTGGTAGTTTTGTCATTTTCACATTGCCTAAAAAATGCTAAGGAGATGAATAATGTTTTTAAGGAGAAAGCAATCTTTGAGATTTGCTCTTTTACTCAGTTTTAGGTCTTTTTTTTCCAGCAAGTTAGTACTCAGCTTTTCAAGTACCGACATTTTAATAGGAAGTCCATTCATTCCTGTTATATCAGTTACATAACTTAGTCTCCATTTAGCTCTTAATGCTGTGGATCAGTTTAATAACTTCAACACCTTACTGTTTGATTGTCATGGAATAACTGTTGATCAGGTCATGTTATGTGTTGTATGTTGGCAATAAAAAGAAAGAAAGAAAAAGAAAACACCTTTACTTCTGGCTAATCAGTGTTATTTATTACATAGTGAATTCACTTAGCACGCAGGTCTTCAAAACATCTGCACTAAACTCAGCCATTAATCTTATACACTGCTGTTAACTATAAATTACATATTTCTGCAGTGAAGTGAATAATCACAGATCTGCAAATAAAAATACTTCTCTATATACAAATCATGTAAGACAGAGCATGAATTTCAGTTGCTGTTTAGCTGTAAAGTGAATACCACAGTTTCCACTGGGGGTGTTGGTGGGGTACAAAATGATGATGGTCGACGAAACCTAAAACTCAGAACATTGAGCACTAACTGTATAATACTACTGTATATTTTATTTTTATTTATTTATTTTACATTTGTTGACCGGGCTAGTCTAGCTGGATACACGTCCATTTTCAGTAGAGGCCCGGGGAGAAAAGCTCCACAAAAGGACAACAGATATAATGCTTGTTATACAAAAGAATAAAATGTACAAGTAATTACATTGTTAGGAAAAAATAAATATATATGTAAAAAATATATATATATATATATATATATATATATATATATATATATATATATATATACATTACAAAACTGTACTGTAGAAAATAAAAGTGTAGTTACCTTGTGTGCTAATAATCAGCAACATAAAATAGTAGCTTTGCAGTCCTTGAATCAACATTTTCATGTCATCTGCATTATAATGCAATCACTGATTACAATAGTTAGCCAAGGAAAGCCAAACAAAAAAAATACAATATACTATATAACAGTATCAGTAAAATAATCAGAGAGCTATTCAGATAACAGTGGTGATTGCACATACAATGAAAAAAGGTGCATTTAGCTGCAAAAACAAAAATCTAACAGTGATTAATGAACTGGTTGCATTCATTGGCTAAACTGATGTAACAGAGTGGGGCTTCCATCTCTGTTGCCGGCAACTCAGGTATTTAGATTGTCTTTGGCTTGGGTGGGTATTTGAGTACAAAATGCAGATTTCTGGCTAGCCCCTGCTTTTTGGTTAAAACACAGAAAATGCAGAAAAGTACAAAAAAGCAATATTAACAGGTAGTTGTACGTGCAACTGCAATATTGAAACATAACTGAAATAAACATTTTTCCTCTTCCCCTTTGATGGTCAAAAGGGGACAAAAGACTATTCGATTGTTACAGCATTTTAGCTTTGTTAAGAAAATTCTGAACTGGGTTTCTTGAATGATTTCATTTGGGATTCCATTTCCTTACAAAGGCCCAGTCAAACTCTTCCAGTAAACAAATTATAATTAATAATTAATTAATGTATACTAATCCTTTACTTAGATTTTTTTTCTTTTTTTTTTTCTCATCTCTTAGTTTTTCACCTACACTACTCCCATCTTATTATTTCTAACTGAGATAGAGCCAAATTCAGCATCAAAATAACATTAAATATCCCTCAAATAAAGCTGTTCCTACAGTAGCTCATACTTAGTTGTATTGTACAGTCTGAAGTTGAGCATGCTTATCATTTAAGTACTCTGTAACACTTTATTTTTATTTAATAACCAATAACGAGTTTGTTTGTCTGACAGTTTATCTTTTTTATGTTGTGTATTGTTTTTCTTTGAATACATACTTTAAGTTTTGTATAAAATTATCATCACATTGTATAAAATGAAGTTTTACTCTCCAGGCTATCCTGGCTAACAAATACACACAGGACAAGGGAGCATGACACAAGAGGAAGGGATCATACGTGGTGGGGATATGGTTGGGTATGAGCATACTATCTGCTATCCTTACCCAGAGAGGCATTACTGTGATCTATCATCAGACAAAAGATTATGGTGTCTGGTGGTAGGTGCCATATCCTCCAATGGAGGTTCATAGAAATAGGTTCATAGATTAGTACTAGGCTAAGCCTAGCCAATTACCCCATGTGAGATTCAAACCCTGCATCTTGTGTCTGTAAGGTAAACACCTTAACCATTATGCCAGCCTCCCACCATCAAACCAGGTTTGATGGCTGGGGCTGATTGGGTCTGCAAATCTGCAATCCAGTCCAGGAGGTCTGCATGCAGACTATGTACCTGTCCACTGCTCTCTCCAACACAGCCTTGACCACCGCTCCAGCTGTTGCTAGGCCAGCTTGGGCAAAGGTGTTGGGCTACCAATTGAGGGGCTAGGACCCCCTCTATTGAGACACTCTTACCTCAACACCTCCACTCTCCTGAGCTACATCATCAACAGAGGAAATCCATGTTTGAGCTGTATCAATCATCTAGATCTTCATGGAGGAGACAAAATGGGACAATGGGAGGTTTACCATAAGTGAATTTATCCTGACAATGGGCTGAATGTATTTAAAACACAGAGCAGCATTTGTCAGAAAAAATAATACGGATGGGAGGTTGGCATAATGGTTAAGGTGTTTACCTTACAAACATAAGGTGCAGGGTTTGATTCTCACATGGGGTAATTGGCTAGGCTGAAAATGGCCCATGAGGGCAGTTAACTTAGTACTAACCTATGAACCTATAATACTGCCTAGCTACTAGTCTCTCCTTCTTCCCAAAAAACATACATGGTTCATGTCTTGTCCTGCTCTTGCTGAAGTAGAAAGGGCCAAAGGCCTGCATTCCCTTATATAAGTTCCAGTAACTGCATTCCTTGCAGCAGGCAGGTATCAGTATTCTGTGCATATGTTAATATACCTGCATAGACATATGGCCTTGGTACACACCAGGTACTGTGCAGGTGACATCATAACCCCACCACATAACATTTCCCTACAGAAACCACAATAAATTTAGTTAGCAAGTTACTCCGGTGGCACAGAGGGATAAAGTCCTGACTACAGTCCAGTCGACCTGGGTTCAATTAGCAGTTCAGGTGACTGAATGAGCAGCAGGGAGGGATAGGTATGCCCAGTCCCTATGTGAGAGGGTATTCATCAATGACTATCACTTAGGGAAGGAGTGGTCCAGTGAGGGGGAGTTGCCCTCAGACATAATTGATGAATGTGGGAGGTGGGGCACTGAGTTAGTAGAGCATATAAAGAACACCCCCCCAGGATAGATGCACAGATGACCAAGTTCCCAGGATTCCCTTAGGATCTACACTGGCCCCCGCAGTACCAGAATAAATCCAGGGTGGAGTAGAAGATAACCTGGTAGACCCGGTGTGATTGGGGTGCACTGGGTGCTGGATCAGTTAAATGATGCTCCAAGGTGGACTAAAAAATAAATAAATACATAAATAAAAAATAAATAAATGTAGTTTGGAATTTATACTACATGCCATCAATAGCACCACCTGATAGAAAAGCACCACACAATCACACAATAGACATCACTCCTGTTGTATGCTAAGTGAGACAAACACACTTGCCAGTGAGAAGAAGAAGACATCCGTACACACATCTTAAAAAGGCAATATAGTCTACTAAAAATACCACTCATGGTATTGTTGCCTAACCTCTACCTCCCAAACACATAGATCATCAGGTGATGGTGTCATCCTCTTTCCCTGTCCTGGTTATGCCTATGGCTGAAATCAGTACCTCAGCCAGGTCATACCAGGCAATGGCTTTGCAGAATGGACCAGCGGAGTGGTCCAGTAGCCAATCCATGAAATTTCCAAGAAGGTATTAGAGCATTATCATGCTCTCCTTCATGTGCTATGCTGGTCACTTGCAGACATAATCATTGTCATATGACTATCCTTAGAAAATGGTAGCACACTCCTTAGGAATAAGATATTAGCTATGAGTCATGCGCAGCGTGATTTCTCATTAGCATGCAAACAAAAGCTGCATGCTTGTGTTGGTCTTCTGTATGAGTCTGCAGCCATTGGATGTCCAAGGTGAGCCCAAGCACCAAGCCACACTTCATTATACAGGTAGGTGCATGACAGCAAATAAACAGCATTCATAGACATTCGTCACATATTGATTCATTTGCAAAGAACTTTGTGAAGTTAGAAAATGCACTCAAACAGATTTTGAAAATTAATTTTGAGAAGTAGGACTCAGTGTTCTGAAGAAACACAGCACTTGTAGAACTTATAGACAGCTCTGAGGAGATGCACAGTGCTCCACAAGTGTGTGGTACATTGATTTTGTCTATCTTCCTAAGAATATGCACCGATGTTCTTCATGTTTCACTGTTGCAATCATTACATTTGGGTTATCTGCTTGCGGGTAGCGCTCAGTCGGCCTGATTAACAAAGTCTTGGGTCCTACATCGGTTGCTGTCCCTTCTTCTATGACGTCAGGTCATCAGGGGTGTAAAACATGCAGCCAACACCATTACATCAGTCTTTCTTGCCATGCGATGCCCGAAGCAGAAGCAGTTCGCAAGTACCAGTCGGCCAACTCCTGAAATTTTCGTTTTTGAGTTTCAGAACCGAAGTCTTCAACTAAAGCTAAGTACCCCATTGGGGAAACTTTTTCTTGCTCCTTACTGATGTCAGTAAAAGTTAATAATTGCATTACTTGTGTAAAGCAAATACTGCATAAAGATTTTCATTCGTACCGTATTCCTTGCCTAGACCCTGACCACGACGTACCTTGCTGTCGGTTTTGTACTTTATTTAATCGGCGCACTATCCGTCGTCGGTATATTTTCCCCTCTAAATATTTTGGTTCTAGGTTTAATTATCCAGAAATGTTGTCGGTTAGTTGTCTGACTACTGGGATTCCGAAAAAACGCAAAGATAAAGACAGAGACAGGCCGCCGAGGTCCAAAACTGCCGACGACGCTTCTCCTAAGCCAGTCGCCAGTTCGCCGGTACTCAGTGAGGCGCTTTTGCAGCCTCTGATACCCGCTACTTCTGATTCACAGGCCTCTACTGAGACCCATTCAGAGTCCAGTATGCCACGAGATGCTTCAACTATGGAACCCGTGGATGTCTGTACCTTGGATGGGTCCAGAGCAGCTGTGCAGGCACTGGCTTCTGAGGGTGTATTCAGGCCTACGGACTTGCATATTAAATCAATGCCTCCTTCTTTACTTAGGCCTAAATCTCGATCCATGCCTAAAAAACTGACGCCCAGGCCACATGCTCAGGGCTGTATGCCTAAAAAACAAATGATAAGAATGGCTAGTCACCCCCCCCCCCTTCTAAGAGGCCTAGGACTGAAGTTGATTATGAATCTTCTGATCAGGATTCTGTTTTTTCTGATTCTTCTGATGATCTGGATTTGCCCTTATCTACTTATGAAGATTCTGATGCAGAGGACTCCATTCCCTCTGCTTCCCCTCCTGAGGATTTTTCTTTTGGGGAACCTTACATACAATAAGGGAGCATTTCCACTGGGAAAGCCAGGATTTTTCTGATTCAAAAAAAGAGGTTTAGGGATTTTCTTCTCCTACCTCAGCATAGGACTTTAGCTATTCACCCTGTACTAGACATTGCTGATGATGCTTTTTTGGAATCTAGTTTGGCCCCTGATTCCTTGCCTCCTGCTCTCAAAAAACCTGACAGATACTACAGGGTCCCTGAGTCCCACAAGTTCCCTTTTAAAAATCCTATTGTGGATCCAGAGACTATTTCACAGGGGACCAAGGGCATTAAGGCTTCAACTGCTAAAAATCCTACCCCTTCTGATAGAGGCTCCAGGGCACTGGATAGATGGGGTAAGAAGGTCTACACTTCTGCAAGCTTGACCATTAGCACTTTAAACTGCCAGTTTCATATGTTAAAGTATCAGCAACATGTTATTGGACTGCTTAAACAGAAAATTATGTTGATTCCTGGCTGTGTAGAAAATAAAGAATTACAGGATTTAATGCATTCTGCTGAACAAGTTGGAAAACATACATCAATGTGGTTTTGATTTTCTACAGGCCTCTTGCAGGGCTGGTGCTACTGGGTCTGTGCTCAGAAGGCATGCTTGGCTTAAGGAGCAATCTTTGTCTGATCATGTTAAAGCTAAATTGTTGGATGCTCCTTTAAGTCAGGACCACCTGTTTGGCAACAAGGCTGAGGAAGTTCTTAAAAAGATGGAAGATAAAGCTAAATCTATGCAAACTGTTAACGATTTTTTACAAGTTCAGCCTCCTAGATTTAGTAGGCACTGGCCCTCTAAGAATTGGTCCTTTCAAGCCCCTTCCAGGTCTTCTCAAGCCAAACCCAGACACAGCAAAAACCCCAGGTTTCAGTCCCAGGGGACACACAGAATTAAGCAGTGGGGGGGCCTCCACTTCCAAATCTGGGAATAATAAGACTCCCCCCTATGATAAACTGTCTCAATGACTTCCTTTTAAAATTTCCAAGCACTTATCAACTGACTGCTCCTTTGGGGGGAAAGATTGCTCTTCATGCAAAGAATTGGCCAGGACAAATGGGTTTAAATATAGTGTCCCATGGATACAGATTTCACTTCCACACGTTGCCAACACCAAGCGGGTGACTGGACCTACCCCCAAATCAGTAGGCAGAGGCCCAAAAACAAGTACTTTCTCTCTTAAGCATGGGGCTATTCAACTGGCACCAGAAGAGTAAAAGGGACAAGGTTTCTACTCAAGACTTTTCCTGGTACCAAGAAAAGACAATTCATGGCGTCCTATCCTGGACCTGTCTACTCTAAACACCTTTTTAAAGATTCCAAAATTCAAGATGCTGAATCTTCACCAATTACTTCCTATACTAGGCAAAGATGCCTGGTTGGCAACACTAGATTTAAAAGAAGCATACCTGCCCAATCAGGGAATCTTGTAGAAGACACCTATGCTTCAAAGCAGGCTACATGCACTATCAGTTCTCTGCACTGCCCTTTGGCTTATCTACCGCACCCAGGGTATTCACAAAGTGCCTAGCTCCAGTTATTGCATTTTGCAGGCAAAGAAATATTCAAATATACCCATACCTGGACGACTGTCTAATTCCGGCAGAAAGCCAGGACATACTTTTGAATCATCTGGCCTTTGTACAAAGGGTTCTAACTTGTCTGGGGTACACCATAAATGAAAAGAAATTGCAACTGGTTCCCTGTCAACAAATTATATTCCTGGGAGCAAGCTTGAATACAATTTCCCAAATGGCTTACCTCACACCAGAGAAACAATTTCATTTGACAACCTACTTCAAACAAGTGGCGACAAAATCCCTGCTATCTGCAAGACAAATACTGCAGGGCCTAGAAACAATGATTCCTATCATACCTTGCCTACACCTAGAGTTCCTTTGGTGGGAAGAGGCCTGCCACCAAAACAAGGGACTACCTTTTACACCACCCCCTGCCACCCAAACCCTAACAACAGACGCATCAGACTGTGCATGGGGGGCTCACCTGGCAGAGAAGTGCATTCAGGACAAATGGAACCCAAGTCAAATGCGCCTACATATCAATCAAAAAGAAATGTTAGCTGTACAGAATGCTCTGACAGCCTTCAAGGACCACATTTGTCCAGGACAACTAATGGTAAAGACGGACAACACCACTGTTATGTGGTACAAAAACAAGCAGGGGGTACGTACACATTCTTACCCCCTCTGCAGACTAGCCATGGCATTGTGGAACACAGCCTTGAGCTACCAAGTGCACCTACAACCTCAATTCCTGCCAGGAAAATTAAATACACTGGCAGACGGGCTAAGCAGAAACCTCATGGACCCACACAAGTGGAAACTGGAACCAAGGACTTTCAACATGTTGACAAGCAAATGGGAGAGCCCAGATGTAGACCTGTTTGCCTCTCCCCAGAACTACCAATTGGACAAATTTTGCACAAGGACTCCCCACAAACAAGCCTGGAAAGTGGATGCTCTGTCCTTCAGCTGGAAAAACCTATCAGTCTATGCCTTCCCCTGTCTGCCTCTGCTCTCCAAAGTACTACTAAAAATCAAACAGGACAAACCAAGGATGATTTTGATTGCTCCAGACTGGCAATACCAACACTGGTACCCCCTTCTGCGCAGTGTGTCACTGTTATCTCCATGGTACCTGCCTCAGACTCCTTCCCTGCTGTCTCAGCAGGAGAACCAGATTCTGCACCCTCAGCTTCTAACACTGAACCTTGCAGCCTGGCTAATTACTTAATCTCTCCTTTACAATCCCTCAGCAAACCTGTGATAGATATCATTTTAGAGGCAAGGAGGCCTAGTACTAGAAAATCTTATGCTGAAAAATGGAAAAGATTCTGTGCCTGGAACCAATCTCAAGGGATGAACACAGCAGCACCCAATATACCTCAGATTTTACAATACTTAACTGAGATGCTTCACAAGGGCCTGTCTTTTTCCTCCATTAAAATCCATGCCTCAGCCATTTCAGCTCATTATAACACAGAACCTCCCCTCTTCTCTCATCCGCTGCTCAAGCAGTTCCTCAGAGGGGCCAAAAATTTGAGACCACTCAGGAGTGTTCCAACCCCAGCCTGGGACCTTAACTTTGTCTTGGAGAAACTCACTCTACCTCCTTTCAAGCCAGCTGCTACTGCAGACTTAAAATGTATTTATTGGAAAACAGCTTTCCTTTTAGCAATCACTTCAGCTAGAATGGTATCTATATTACAGGCCCTTATGGCAGTGGAGCCTTTCATCATCTTTCATGCGGACAGGGTGTCCCTCAGAACCAATCTATCTTTCATGCCCAAGGTGTTATCCAGTGTGGCTCTTAATCAGTCCATTCATTTGACAACCATCTTTCCCAATCCACAGAATAAAGGGGAACAGATATTGCATTCCTTAGATGTGCACAGACAACTTAGATTCTACTTGGACAGGACTAAACCTCAAAGGAAATCTGAACAACTGCTGGTGACATTTGCTGCAGGGGCAGAGGGGAAGGCTATTTCAAAGTAAACCATTTCTAAATGGATAAGCCATTGCATTCATTTCTGCTATAAGCACCATGGAAAACCTATCCCCCAGGGGATCTGACCTCACTCCACCAGGGCTGCATCTACCTCTACAGCCTTTCTCAGAGGCTTCCTTACCAGGGACATCCTAGAAGCTGCTACCTGGAGTTCTGTACATACTTTCACCAAGCACTATCTTATGCCAATTTTCTCTAAATCCAGAGCTGGCTTTGCCACTGCAGTCTTGCAGGGCCTTATAGCTGGCCCTAATGCTATCTAAATTCCTCCTCCCAACCATAGCTTTGGGAATCTACCTAAATGTAATGACTGCAACAGTGAAACACAAAGAACATAGTACAGTTGTGTACACTTACCATAAATGTAGATGTTCGAGTGTATTCACTGTTGCAGTCCTGGTTACTCTCCCTCCAGCCCCCTAACTTCTTTTGGCTATCCCTCTACTTTCTGTTACTATGCTTAAAAGCCTTTTTGGTGTATTTGCTTTTTTTGTTGGAGGTATATTTTTGTACTTTTATATTTAATTGCTTTCCATTAGGGGGGCACCTGACATCTGGGGCAAGAAAAACTGATGTAAAGGCATTGGCTGCATGTTTTATACCCCTGATGACCTGACATCATGGAAGAAGGGACAGCAACTGACACAGGACCCAAGACTTTGTTAATCAGGCCGACTGAGGGCTACCTGCAATGTAATGACTGCAACAGTGAATACACTCGAACATCTACATTTATGGTAAGTATACACAACTGTATTTTGTGCAGGTTTTCAGTTTACATAAGCCTTGTAATAACAAAATGAATACCTGCATTTATCATGTGATCATATATTGTACTAGAAACAGGTTGTCCATGATTTCAGGACAACCTGTCCATGTACATGCCTGTCATGTCTTATGGAGATGGATGTCTACTGTATATTTATGTGTTATGCAGTATGTGGTGGGCTATAATATTGACTACAACGTTGTTGTATCTATACCTGTGTATTCCTCCCACCATAGTATTGTATAGCTGTGTCTGTTTCCCTGCATGTCCCCCAGTATTACCAATTGGAATGACTGCCTTCCGATGTAAATAACTATACATCCAAACAAAAATGGTGGGCCCCACAGGGACTACATGTGTGCCAATGTGTAGTGGTACACCAGCCTTATGTGTTTTCTGTCCTTCTGACTATAGTATGATGGATCTAGTACTTTTGATCGAAAGATCAAAAGTCCGAATCTATAATTACCGAACATACTTTACAGAAAGCGCTTTCAGTGAAAAAGCGCTTTCGTTAAAGTATGTTTTAAAAAAAATGCACCCCCCACACCCCCCTACTTTAATATTCACACTCTAAGGTCGCACTACAGTGGGGAAAAGGGAATTTTCCCTTATCCGCACCATAGTACGACCGGCACAACAAGCATACTTATCCAAAAGTGCTGCTTCGGTGAACAGCACCTTCGGTTAAGTATGCTCGCCGATTTCTGTTTCAGTGGAAAGTGCAGTCGAGGATCTGTACAGATGCCAGTATGACATATCCCCCAGCCAACTCATCATCGATTCTATCGTATACCTAGATATTGCATATCCCTATAATTGTCATCCTATCAGTTTCAGCAACAAACAGTCTGTAGACATGTCTCTTGTGTTCACAGGTGTCTGCATGTCTGCAAGTTAAGGTAATGTTGAGTGTCTAATAAATTTCAGCACGGATGGAAATGACATCCTGTTACAGGGACTTAGGACCCAGTGGTGGCACCTGTTAGGAAAAAGGAGTGCTGACCAGCCTTCATGGGACCAGTTAATAGAAACAGTGGTCCATGATACAGATGCTGTGGTGGGTAGAATCAATTGCCATAACAATGCTGTAAGCAAGTCACTGACATGCTGTGCCATATCAAGGTAAATGCACATTCTATAGGGGCTTTGACATCAACCATGAGAGGCCTCCAAGAGCAGCAGGCTAACATAGCTGGTAACCGTGCAGAGAGGAGAGGATGATACTGTGATAATCTCTCATGGAGTAGACACTGACATCAGGATGGAATAGCCTCCACACAGTTTGGTAAATAATGCAACAGATTAGTAATGGTCACAGTGGATTACTGAACAGAATCACTGAAGACACAGGCAGTAAGCTGATCACAACATACACACACTTCTGATGCGTTGGAAGAGGAACAGGAGGTATCCAGCCATATCTCATACAATACATCCTGCATAGTCATTCTTAGTATGTATGGTACAGGATCACAGAGGTATCACAGGTACTCTATTCCACCTTGTATTTTTTGCTGTATAGTTACAGGGTACATCACTACAACAGTGATACCTGTAAAGGCTGGGGCAGAAAAACAGGCAGATGATGGCACCTTTATAGCAGTTGGTAATGAGGAAGAAGAGGCACAAATACCTAAGTTAAGCTTAGAGAACACTGTGGCACTTTCTCCATACTACATGGACACCCGCTAACAGTACAGGATGAATGTCTGGTCTCTCCCACATGTGAACCAAAGGCCATACAGTACAGGTGCTCCTGATCCATGCGGGGCATGGTTGGAAGAACCAGTGAAGTTCACCCTGTGTATGTGGCAGCAGATGAGTACACTGTGTCTGATGTGTAGTCCCAACACAGTGCATGCAGTCCTGCAGGGGTGCCTGACACCATCACAACTCACAGCTGGTCCCTGACATGCAGTAGGTATTCAGGTTAACTCAGCAGATGTATTGGACTATCCTCTGACCACAATCTGCAGCTACCTAGGTCAGTATGGAGCTGACTGCTCTGCTGTGTAGCATTCATGCAGATGTCACCCAGCACTGCCAGTTGTTCAGCAGAGGCATAGAATCCAGGGTCACTGCAATAATTAGTTTTATGAGGTAAGTGGTGGCACACTCTTTTTCCTTGCCTGTCACCCTGCAGAGGATTGCCAGTATCATCATCAATGAAAAAACCAACAGTGTAATGGGGAAGGGTGGGCATGCAGGTTGACCCCAGACAGGGTTATTAAAGATACGCAGTCCTTACCTCTGTCAAGCAATGTGTGATAGTCTGCCACCTCTCACTGTGAGCATGGATGACAGCCAGCCAACACTGGCAGGACCCTCTCCAGGTCATGGTCTAACAATAGCACATCATCCCTGCCTTGGGGGAGTGGTCCTTCCATCATAGTCATGCAGTAGACCTCATGCGTATCACTGAAATAATTAATTCCTGACACAGAGTCCTCATGATCTGAAGATCCCAACCTTAGGTCTTCCAACATGCCCTTACTCACTCTGTGTAGACAGTCATGTGATGTGCTCCTAGCCACCTGGGGACATGATGAAAAATGTGACTCACTCCACCCTTCCTCTCTGTGGTACTGTGGGCAATACCTAATACACAATGACACTATACTGACCATCATAGCCTAAAATTATCAGTGCATGCATCATGTTTGATCTCATTAGGGCCTACAGACTGGACTATATGTTGTCTCTTGTCCTGCACAGCCATACACTGTGTCCAACTCTGTCCTGGGGAACTGTGTGGCTGCACTTACCCCTGTTCTGCCTAAACATCACTGGATGATGGTGTTAACGCACCTTCTCCTGCTAGCCATATGTGTGTGTGAGCATGGTCTGAATACACTAGTACCATGGAACTGACTTGCCTGTTTTTTTTTCAGTAGCATATTAAGCAGCATATAACATACTAGAAACCACCTGCAGACTGTGGCAGGGGACTGCTGAAGTTCACCTAGATATAACAGTGCAACAGAAACTGGCTTTGAGCAGGCTGAACACTTGCTCAACAGTGCTTTGTGTTTGAGCACATGGAGTGTTGAACTGGACTACAGCCACTCTTTGTAGGTTCTGTATGAGTGTCATTAGCAGGTGCTTTAATAGGTATGCAGCATCACCTGCAGCACAATCTCAACATATGGGAGGGGACTACATTTGGACACACTATATATGTATAGCTGTATACATTAACGTTAGCCACAGCGCCTGTACTTACCAACTAAATGGTCTTGTGGAATGTCACTTTGTAGAAAGCAGTAGTACAGCTGACATGTGTGCCATATATCTGAGTGATGTAGACTGCCTAGGTTTTGTTCATAGGTGAGTAATAGGCTAGCTGCCCTTGTAAGCCATGTAAGCCTAGCCAATTTCCTCACATGTGAGACTCAAGCCCTGTACCTTGTGTCTGTGAGGTAAACACCTTAATAATTATGCTAACCCCCAACCTCCAGACACATTGGTTATGGTCTTGTGTACATCGTACACTACCTGGCGATCGATGGAATAGCAGTCTTTTCTTTTCACAAACCTTTGTGACTGTGAGCCAGATGAAGCATTCATTGCTATGTGTATGCAATCTATGATGCCAAGTATGTTAACGAGGCAGGCAACGTCAGAGAAGCTGCAAACAGTGGTGGCTCTGTCCAGTGCTGTTGTAGAAAATCATATATAGTCATCCATATGTAGAAGCATTACATCAAGGACTTGTACAGTTTTTAGAGGCAGAGGCCTGTGAAATACAGTGTGTCCCTTATTTTTTATAGAAGGTTACTGTATCTAAAATAGAACAAGCTATATGCACCTTGGTCTCCATAGGAATGGGAAGGCCTGTATAATATTATGACCTACTCAGAACCAGTCAATAACCTATTGATCAGTAAGGTTGTGGTACTTTACCTGCTGCCAGCACTGTTTCTTTAGGCACCAGACCTCGCCTCACACATACAGGCAGGAAATGGTGGTGTTAAAGGCTAGTGTATGCTATTGCATGACTACTACTGTTAACCTGAGAATTGTTGCTCTCTGAGGCTTTGATTTTTTCAGTATGTTTTGTCATTTTATAGTCATGTACACACTAGTGCACAACTTGTGAAACACACAACTATAAATTATGACTGTGTTCACTTTTTATGCATTTGCGTATCATATGGCATTCTTTCCCTTCGCGCTTTCATTGCCATGCCATTATGCGGTCATTTGCATACATCTTCTGCAGTGCATTTCTGCAACCTGTACTGTAGTACAACATGGGGTGATAAATTGCTACTGGCCTGCATGTAGCCATTTGACATGCAACTACACACTTGATGTCCACAACTTGCCAATGAACCCTTGCCTTCATCTTTAAGTTTGGACATAAATTAGATTCAGTTTAAACAAGCACTCACTGAATTAATTGAAGTGATAATTAAGCTGCCTTAGTGAAAAGTGTTTTCCCTGTTGTTTTGCCTGATGTCCTTAAAATACAGCTTACTTTGAAGAGGAAATTGAAAATTAGATTCTGTGCCAGATATATCTGTACTTTGGAGAAACATTAAACTTACAGGCTGAAAAGAATCACAAAAAATACAGTAAATGGCAAATAAGTAGGACTCTTTTAGAACATATAGCCATATTTGCTGGACACCTAGAATAAATGAGAAGCCTGTTTTAGCCAAGCACACATAATTACGTTTAATTAATATGTAATTGTGACACTTGCTTTAGCAGTGACGCAGTCATCAAGTGATTACGGAGTCAATAATGGCAACAGGAATCGTAGGTGTTAATCATAGGTGAGTATGTGTTCCTTGTTTCTAATTAAAGGAAGAAAGGTTCTGCATTAGCTATGAGATTTAGAATAAGAAAATTATTTTCATTAGGTTCAGTAAATCCAATCATGACATTTGCTAAAAGAAAATGCATTACACTGCAGTATAAGACTGACGAATGCTGGCAGTTGAAAAACTGCTGAAAAATTATCATAAGGGTTTATAAAACAGTGCAAAGTTCTAGTGGGACTAACCTGGTCAGCTAAAAATAGATAAAACAGCATTTACTTCTAACTTGAAATCTTTCCTTAAAGATCTGAAGCTGGAACTCATACCTCTCAACTTCTTACCACAAGAAATCTGGACAAAGCTTAAATTAATGCAGACAAAGGGCTCAAAACAGGGACAGATTTTAAATATTGGTCTTATAAACTTAGAAAGTTGCTAGAATAGTAGAATTTGTGAAGGCTATGAAGTCTGAAACTCAAATGTATGTCATTATTTAGTGACTTCAGTTCTTATTGATTTGTCAGAGAACCACCAAAAATATGAGGCAAAAATCTGGACAGCTGAGACATATGCTGGGACTCCAGATTAGTTGAGTGTCTTAACATGAAGGGACAGACTCAGAAGCTGGACTTTCACTCCATGGACAAGTCTCTAACACCTGAGGAAGAAAGGATGGCACAGTGGTGCAGTGGTAAAGTTGTTACCTCACAGCAAGAGGTTCTCTGGTTTGATTCTTGGCTGGGGTGCCTTCTGTGTGGAGTGTGCATGTCCTCCCTGTGTTCATTGGGGTTTTCTCCAGCTACTCTGGTTTCCTCCCACATTAGAAAGACATGCGTCTGGAGTGTTTCTCCCTGGGCTTCCACTAAAAAATGGCTTTGTTCCGAGTCAGACTTTCCTGGCTAACAAATGTTAAATAAATAAAAGCCTGCTGAGCCTACAAGGGTAGAACTGCTTGTACTGATGTTGGTGCATCAACAATTTGAAGCAGATTATGATGGCTGGTTAAGGTAGAAATAAGGCTTAAGATATTTTTGACACACATTGTGAATACATTTTTAGCTATCATATTTATCTTTTTAAAGTGTTTGTGAATAGATTAGAGTGTTTTTTTAAGCCCACAGGGTTCAGCTAAGTCTTTTCAGGGACAACCCAGGAACACTGCTCCAGTTAAGTGACTTGCTTAGTCAGAGAGTAGGGAAATGAAGATGGCGGGAATCAAAGCAGGAATCATCTCATTGACAGCTGGGAGCTCTAGTCATCTGCTGTAACTGATATACTGAAGTGGTTATTCAAGTGCAGCTCATCTGGACCTAACATCACATGCCCACTTGAATGTGCTGTGATCTTTTATATTTTTTATTTAATGGCACTTTTATTTCTGTTAGTTTTGAGAATTTCCAATTACATCATACCAAGTAAGAGAACAGATTCCTCACTAAAGTGTGTATATAGGTATAACTTTACAGATAGAGGATCACCGTTATGTCTCTACCCACGCCTGTTCCTGCTGCCACTTGCATTGGACATTGGTTACAGAAGATTTAGAATTCATCCAAAGATGTCCATTATAGCTAGCTTTCACTGAAATATAATTTAAAAAAGTTCTACATCATATAAGAGGAGACTTCTACATTATGTCTGAAGCAGTTTTCTGTAAAGTCAACAGGACAGTTAGGTTTCAAAGACACTGCATCCGGCAACAGTTTCATTTAGAAAGCCAGACTTGTTCTCAGAACACTAGTTACTGACATTCTTATATGTGATCATTAGTGCAGAAATACAATAGGGGTGGGGTGGGGTGGGGTGGGGTGGGGAGGGTGGCCTAATGGTTAAGGTGTTCACCTTACAAACACAAGGTGCAGGGTTTGATTCTTACAGGGGATAATTGACTAGGCTTAAAATAGCTCGCAAGGGCAGTTAGCTTAGCACAAACCTAATAGAGTGACACTCTTATATGTGAGTACTATTTTGCAAACATTAGTAGACAAGTCGGTATATATGAATAGGCAGTGGAGGAGTGGCAGTGCAGCCCATTACATTGGGTGTTATACTTTCTTTGTATGTTTTTTTGTGCAAATTGTGGTTGCATTCCTAGGGAGTAATTTTTTATGATCCCAATTCTGTGAAGCAATCACAGGAGTTTCAACAGCATGTCAGGAAGCCATTTTTACTGAAGGTACTGTATACAGTTAATAATTTAGACAGATCTGACACTTTTGTTTCAGCACTGAGGAATGTTCTGAGGAAATATGCTTTGGATAACAAAGTTGTTACTGCTTTAAAAAATAATTGCCTTTTTTCCTCTGAAAAAGACTGGAAGCATAGGTTACACATTGTGTATAAGTTCCTTTTGCTTTGATTCTTAAAATGCCAGTAATGAATCAATATATGTTTCCATTCAGAAATAAAAACAATTAACATAGCTGCAGGATGTGCCAGCCCTATTGCTTAGAGAGATAATGCCCTGACTGTGGCCTGGGTGACCCAGGTTTTATTAGCATCTCAGGTATCTGATGGTGCTGGTAGAGGAAGACGGAAGTGCCCATTGTGAAGGGGAGAGTATGCCTTTAGGCACCCTCACAGTTGATCTCAGTGGAAACCACTGATGGATAGGTTCATAGGTTTGTGCTAGCCTATCAACCACCAGGCTGTTTATAAGTCTAGCCATGCAACTCAACCCAGTTTTGTCCTTGAGTACATTGGACACCTATATTGTGAAGCTATATTAGTAATCAGATAGCTAAGGGTTGTATCTGTGATGGGGGGTATGTTACTTTAAAATTAGCTAACTTACTGTTGGCCTCTGTTCAGATGATTCTTGTATCTGTGAGAGTTTCTCTTTCTAATTTTGGCTGTGACTTTTTTCTTTTGTTATATATACTCTTAAGGTAAGGATTCCACCAATGGGGTTTGTTTTTGGTGTTTGATCTGGGCTTACTTATGGTAGGTAGAACAGCATCAGTGCAGCCATTTACATATTTGTACAGGGTTTTTGTAAACTCTTCTGCATAGGTAACTGTGTTCTTGGGGTTTGTGAGAGCCTTGAATTTTGACAAACTATTTCTTAACAAGATGTAGTTAGCTTTAGAGCAATTCCTAACTATTAATGGTTTAGTTTAGTTTAGGTTTTCTGGGGTGATTTTTATTTCAAGGGAGACAGCTTTGTGATCCATCCTCACAAATGAGGACATGACACAGGGGGAGTGCAACGCTTTCCCATGTTAGTGAGTACCAGGTGAGCCCCTGATTGGAGTGTGCACTATCTGTTCCAGGGTGTTTATGTTGACAAAGTCCAGGAAATGTTGTGGCTGTGAAAAGTCTTCCATGAATACTGTGTTTGCTATTTTGAACACCTCCAGAAGGTCCAGGTACAAATTGTAAGCTTTGTTGGTCATGGAGGGTGACCTGTAGCTGGCCAGGACATGGTACGGAAACTTGTCAGTAGAGACCTGGACATGCATGAACTCTAGGGCATCATCCTGTTTAACTAACTTGGAGTTTTTTTTTGTTGCTAACGTAAATCGAGGAACCTCCACCTTTAGCACCTGTCTGTGTTGTTGTATGTGTGGAAGTCACTGTATCCTTGCACTGCAGGTGTGGCTTTAGACCAAGTCTTGATAACAGCACAACTATCTTCATTCACCAGACTGAGGAGAGCTTTATGGGTATGGAGTTTCTTGTTTAGGCTCCTAGCATTGACCAGTAACACCTTAAAGTTGCTTTGATTTAAAAAAAAAATATATGATGTTCTTTATCTCTAACAAAAACCTAAATTCATAATGTATGAGCTGGATGCATTTATTCAGAAAATACTTTGTAATGAAATTTTGATCATCTTCCTCTGCCTGCCAACACTCTTTCTTCACATCCAGTTTTGATCAGTTACTGTAGAGTTCTAGTCATTTATCTGTATTCCTTTCCCATAACCCTCTTGTTTCTTTTTTTTGAAATTAGTGTAATTGTAAATTACATATACATACTCCTACACATTGTAGAGATAGCCTTCTGCTAAGGAGTTGTTGGAATCATGGAGATATGAAAGGAAATATGAAAGGAAATATTAGTTCTCATTTTGGAATCAAACCCAGTAGTGATCCTTTCCCCCTTTTTTATTTGTACTGTGTCAGTGTGTAGAGACACTCATGCCTGATCTATAACAGAGAAACACTTTTTTTGATTCCCTATAACAATTAGACAACGATATAGGTAACCTTGTATCACTGAGTACACATCAGTTCAGCTTTGTAAAAGGCAGATTGTGCCTGCTCAACTCGCTTTACTTCTTTTAAAGTGTCACTGAGGCCATGGATAAGGGGCATATAGTCCATACTACTATTTTTTAGACCTTCCCAAGATCTTTGACACTATCAGCCATGCTGAGACTATTGACAAAATCTTGCAATCTAAAAAAAGAAGAAAGATATTTGCAATTCAATATTAACCCATACAAAGTTAGCTGGATTGTTAATTGGCTGTCTGGCAGAACCCATACTGTTAAGGGTGGGGGTTATTTGCTCTAGACAGAAAACTGTCAATAGTGGTGTCCCACAAGGCTCTGTTCTGTCTCCCCTCCTATTTGGTATACACTTCTTGACATAAAAGATGGTATTAAAGGACTTTGACTAATCAACTTTGCTGATGATTGCAGACTGAGGGCAGTTATCAAATCTCATTCTGATACTCAAATTTCCCAGCAAGGGCCAGACCAAACAAGTGCCTGGTATATTAGTACATCCAGAAATGCAACATAATTTCTTTTGGTAAATCTAGCATCACTACTGCATACTATATAAATAACATTCCACATAAATTTGACAAAGTCATCAGAGATCTGGGTATATATTTGCGAAAAGGATGGACATGGCTGTGGTGAATACGTATTTTAAGAAGAGGGAGGAGCATAGGGTGATGTACAAGAGTGGACGAAGATGCACACAAGTGGATTATATCCTATACAGGAAGGCCAGTCTGAAGGAGATTGGAGACTGTAAAGTGGTGATAGGAGAAAGTGTAGTTAGGCAGCATAGAATGGTGGTCTGTAGGACGATGATGGTGATCAAGAAGAGGAGGACAAGTGTGAGAGCAGTCCCAAGGGTCAAATGGTGGAAGTTGAAAAAGGGTGATTGTGAGGTAGAGTTCAGGGAAGAGTTAAAACAGGCACTGGGGGGCAGTGAAGAGTTACCAAATATCTGGGAAACTACAGCAGAGATGATAAGGGCAGTACTCGGTGTAACATCTGGACAGAGGAAGGAGGACAAGGACACCTGATGGTGGAATGAGGAAGTACAAGAGAGTATACAGAGGAAGAGGCTGGCAAAGAAGAAGTAGGATTGTCAGAGTGATGAAGAAAGTAGACAGGAGTATAAGCAGATGAGGAGCATGGCAAAGAGAGAGGTGGCGAAGGCTAAGGATAAGGCATATGGAGAGTTGTATGAAAGGTTGGACACTAAAGAGGGAGAAAAGGACCTGTACCAATTGGCTAGACAGAGGAACCGAGCTGGGAAAGATGTGCAGAAGGTAAGGGTGATAAAGGATAGTGAGGGAAACATACAAGTGAGGAGAGTGTGTTGAGCAGATGGAAAGAGTACTTTGGGGGGCTGATGAATGAAGAGAATGAGAGAAAGAGAGAAGGTTGGATGACGTGGGGATAGTGAATCAGGAAGTGAAACAGATTATCAAGGAGGAAGTATGGACAGCTATGAAGAGGATGAGGAATGGAAAGGCTGTTGGTCCAGATGAAATATCAGTGGAAGCATGGCAGTGCTTAGGAGAAATGGCAGTGGAGTTCTTAACCAGATTGTTTAATGAAATCTTGGAATGTCAGAGGATGCCTGAGGAGTGGAGAAAAAGTGTTTTGGTACCTATTTTTAAGAATAAGGGTGATGTGCAGAGTTGTAGTAACTACAGAGGGGTAAAACTGATCAGCCACAGCTTGAAGTTATGGGAAAGAGTAGTGGAAGCTAGGTTAAGAAGGGAGGTGATGATTAGCAATCAGCAATATGGTTTCATGCCGGGAAGGAGCACTACAGATGCAATGTTTGCTCTGAGACTGTTGAAGGAGAAATATAGGGAAGGTCAGAAGGAGTTGCACTGTGTCTTTGTGGACTTGAAAGCATATGATAGGGTGCCTAGAGAGGAGTTGTGGTATTGTATGAGGAAGTCAGGATTGGCAGAGAAGTATGTAAGAGTGGTACAGGATATGTACAAGGGTAGTGTGACAGTGGTGAAGTCTGCAGTGGGAGTGACAGATCCATTTAAGGTGGAGGTGGGATTACACCAAGGATCAGCTCTGAACCCTTTCTTATTTGCAATGGTGATGGACAGGTTGACAGACGAGATCAGACATGAGGCCCCATGGACTATGATGTTTGCAGATGACATTGTGATCTGTAGTGAGAGTAGGGACCAGGTTGAGGAGACCCTGGAGAGGTGGAGAAATGCTCTAGAGAGGAGAGGAATGAAGGTCAGTAGGACTAAGACAGAATATGTGTGTGTGAATGAGAGGGAGGATAGAGGAATGGTGAGGATGCAGGGAGTAGAGTTGGTGAAGGTGGATGAGTTTAAGTACTTGGGATCAACAGTTCAGAGTAATGGTGTGTGTGGAAGAGAGGTGAAGAAGAGAGTACAGGCAGGGTGGAATGGGTGGAGAAGAGTGTCAGGAGTGATTTGTGACAGACTGGTACCAGTAAGAGTGAAAGGGAAGGTCGACAAGAGGGTAGTGAGACCAGCTATGTTGTATGGGTTGGAGATGGTGGCATTGACAAAAAGGCAGGAGTCAAAGCTGGAAGTGGCAGAGTTAAAGATGTTAAGATTTGCAATGGGTGTGACAAGGATGGACAGGATTAGGAATCAGTATATTAGAGGGTCAGCTCAGGTTGGACGATTTGGAGACAAAGTCAGAGAGGCGAGATTGCGTTGGTTTGGACATGTGCTGAGGAGGGATGATAGGTATATTGGGAAAAGGATGCTAAGGATGGAGCTGCCAGGTAAGAGGAAAAGAGGAAGGCCTAAGGTAAGGTTTATGGACATGGTGAGAGAGGACATGCAGGTGGTTGGTGTGACAGAGCAAATTGCAGAGGACAGGAAGAAATGGAAACAGATGATCTGCTGTGGTGACCCCTAACGGGAACAGCCGAAAGAGTAGAAGAAGATTTTGATAACAGGCTGACCATCGTGTCTCTATGATGTTTAGAAAATCCTTTTACCTTGTACAACTTATCCTTCATGGCATCTCCTCAAGGTCCAAAGATGTCAAAATCCCATTTTATTCATTTATTATTAGGCCCAACATTGAATATAATCTGTCCTTTGGCATATGGCTCACCAAGCACCTAAATCACCTTGAGAGACCTCAATGTTTCCTCACCAAAATGATCTCAGGTCTCAGTGCTCTTAGTCTGATAGACTAAAAGCCCTAAGCATCTTCTCAGTGCCATACAGACTCTTGTGGAGTGATCCCTGCTTAGTTTTCTGTGATATGATGAACCAGCACTTTACAAATTCCTTCTCCTAAATAGAACAAGTGGCAAAGCAAACACCCATTCTAGAGACCTAAACCTACACTGTCACATCAAGATTACCAGATGGTGTGACAGATACCTAACCTAAGATAATATCTAATTTTTTAGAACAGGCTGCCCTTACCTATCAAGCAGAGTCCTTTCCCAGAAACCTTTAAAACAGTATAGATGACTGGATTGGTGATCACACATTATTATCAGGAATATGTGGAAACAGTCTTCTTAACTGGAGGCACTGCTCATTTCCCCACCAGTACAGGGAGATATGGTTGAGCTTCTTGCTGGACTGTTGCGCCTGTAAGCTTAGTAAGAACCTATGAACCTATGCTACTTGCTGCTATGTCATTTATTTTATTTATTCATTTATTATTTTACAGTTTGTTTACCAAAGTAGAAAACTGATGAGAGAAGGAACAATTGCAGGCTCATTCCAGTCTGCAGGCAAAATGTGACGTGAGTCCACATGTTCACCTTTATCCACATTTTATGTGAAGTCCTAGATATTCTTTCCTGTTGGTAATCTCATTTATACCAAGCAAAATCAATTACCTCCCATAACTGTCTCTAGGTCATAACCTATCCCATTATACTTTAGTCAAGGGAGCACCTCATACCTCTCAGCTGTCCAGATTTTTGCAGAATACCCAGATTTTTGCCTCATATTTTTGGTTTGTTACTCATAAAACTGTAGTTTTCGGGCAAATCATTGACAAGTCATTGAGTACTGAAGTCAGAAAATAATGAGAGACATTTAAGTTTCAGACTTCATACCTTTTAGAAAATTCATACTAATGTAAAACCTGTTACTCTATCAACTTTCTATGTTTGTAAGAGCAATATTTAAGAAATGTTTCTATTTTGGGGTCTATGTCCCACCATTATTTATGGCTTTGTCCAGTATGGAGCACCTTTTACCAAGTACTCAAACAAAATGGCATATAGTCGCAGCATACACATTACTCTAATCTTTTAAAATTGTTCAGCTTTCTGTCCATAATATAACCCTGCTTCTCTCCAACCCAAACCCAAATCAACCCATTAGAATAACCAATAGATGTTATGGCATGTGTGTTATCATTTTCAGTAGTATCTTCCAAAGAATATCACCAACATCAGAACACAAACTACTGGAGCCTCTCTTCTTAATTTTAACATTTGATGAAAACTGTCCTTCACACTCACTTTTCTCATTCACACCTCACATTTCAAACTGATACATAAAACACCAAACAGTGTTCTACATCCAGGGGTGGACATGGGTATCTTCATCGTTATATAACTGAGAGGAATTTCTGCATTCCAAAGCCAAGTTCCATCTCCACAAAAGTATATGACCATCCCATCTTTGATCATGTCTTGTGTAGAAATTACAGTCCATCCATCCATCCACAAGCCTTTTTCCCATTTTTGCACATGGGGTGAGGGTGGGACTTTAACAGACACAATCATATAGAGTCAAGGTTCACAGTTCTGGGTGTCTGGCCCTGCCGTGGTTGTGCTTCCATACCACACACTCACATCTATGGCCAATTTAGAGTGTCCAGTTCACCTGCTGTATGTCTTTAGAATGTAGGTGGAAACTGCAGCACCCAGAGGAAACCCACACAAACAAAGGGAGGACATGCAGACTCCACTCAGAAGGCACACCAGCAGCAATTTGAACCAGAGAACTTCTTGCTGTGAATCAACAATGCTATCTGCTGTGCCACTGTGCCACCCTTGTAGAAATTATAGTTCACAGAAGGAATCACAATACGTCATCCTGTTTGACCAGCCTAGAGTTATGGTTGTTACTGATGTATATAGAAACACCTCCACCTTTAGCCCATTTCTGTTCAGCTACTGGAGTAAAGTTGTGGAAAACACTGAAACCTTGCACCGCCAGGGCACTGTCTGCCACTTTAAACTCTTGTCTTGGTAACTGCACACGTCTATATTCTCAAGTGTGAGAAGGGCTTGGAAGGAGTACATTTTTTTTATTTAGGCTATTGGAATTGAATAGTAATACCTTGAGGTCCAGTTGAGTTGATGTATGCCAGTAGGTATGTTAATTTGGCATTGCCTAAAAAAGGCACTATCAAGTTTTATCCAGTATTGAAAAGTTTAGAGGGAACAGGTGCAGACCATCCTTGGCAAAGTAATGTGATCTGTTAAACATGTCCTCCCAACCTGGCAAGTACTGGATCCCCTATAATGACAGCAGAAAGCCAGTTATTAAAATCAATCATTTTTGCTCATATTGTGGCATAATTCTCAATGATGGTAATATGCTGCTCAGTGTTGGGATCATAACAGCCTAAGACACATAATCTGAATGTTCCACAATATATCTCTTCATATAGTTCAGGGAGGTACATCTCAGTTCATTTACACTTACATAGACTATGACGGAATCATACAGGTATCTGTGGTGTAATGACCTGAGTACATGCATGATTTGGCAGATCCTGGCTTCAAATAAGCAACTAGACATTATCTTCTCCTTGTTAAGTTATCTCTTCCTTTCTCTGGCTGTCTCAGTCACCTGAAGGAAGAGCTCTTTGCTGCTTCATGCTGCATCCCAGTGAGGTTGATGCTTCTGTTTGTGCTGACTGGTACAATCAAACCCAGTAATGCTCTGCTTAGCCAAATGCAGGGCCATTTTCAAAATAGCTCAGCAACCAGATTAAGCAAAAGTGATTTGGGATTTCTTTTCTTTTTTTTATTTCCGATCTCTTCAGAGCTCCACTTATGCATGGAGGTTGAAGGAGATGCAACAGGACAGAAAGAAAGACAAGAAAGTCAACTATTATTTAAAATAATAGTTGACGTCCTTAATTAATTTAATAAACTTTTTTCCTATTTTTAGATGTGGGGGGGTTGCCGCCCAGCAGCTAGTACCATGAGCCGCCCCTGCTCTTAACTATGACCTTATTATTGGGTCTATATTAGATAATCAAACTTTCAAAAGTTCAACTGTCATATGGTCAACACCATACGATCGAACTTTTAAAAATTCTAATATCTAATAAAAAAAAAGCTACACAAAGTAACTTACCTGAACATTTTAAGCAGGGGGGGCAAGCCCCCCAGCACCCCCCACACCCCCCGCTCTTTAAATATACAAACTCCGAGATTGCACTACAGTGCAGAAAAGGGAAAATTTCCCATTTTGCTCTGTACAGCGATCTCCTTTAAAACGTTCGAACTTTTAAAAATTCAGTCATATGACAGTCAAACTTTTGAAAGTTCGATCATCTGATGTAGACCCTTATTATCAGCTATCTCAAATCACATGCAGCCCATATCTTTGGGTGAAGATTACTGCAACTAATTAACATTTAAGGAAATACATGAAGATGTAAAAAGCACAGTGTCACATGTTTTACAATGTCAGTACAATTTAAAATGAATGCAAAGAACGTTTTATTAACATATAAACACTAGCTAATGCATTCCTCTGTGTGGAGATCAGTCTACTGCCTTGTGCTAGCATGCCTGTTATATAATGTCTGTATACAATCCAAATTACCTGTTAGGACATACAGAGCTTGCTTACCATCTACGTTCTATGAATTCCCCTTTATAAGTTATAAATAAATGATATTCCCTGTATTACTAATTATTTATTTTGCATACAACAGATTGTTTAATAATTATACAGGCTACTCCAGCTCAAGAGAAAAACACAAGTCTATGACTTGCTTCAACTAAATGACAATGTGATAATTGCCATGTGATCACATTTTTTTAATTATTAGCAGCCCATCCTGGGAGCTCAAAATAATCACCTTTTATCACTAAAATAATAAAAAAGCTTCCATACTATGAACTCACAAAGTATAGTATAAGAAAAAAAAAACACTTCCATTGTTAGAAAGGGCACTGTAAACAGAACTGAATAAATAGGGCATGATTCTGCCAACTAAATCAAAAATATTATTTATTCCCCTTTCATGGTTTATTGTGATATTCTCAAGTACAGAACTTTTAATTAGCAACCCATATCTAATTTTGAATTTCAAACAACATAATATGAGAAAACAAAATTGGCTATTAAAATGGCTGCTGTAACCCAAAAATACAGTTGTGTACACTTACCATAAATGTAGATGTTCAAGTGTATTCACTGTTGCAGTCATCACATTTGGGTTATCTGCCTGTAGGTAGCCCTCAGCCGGCCTGAATACCAGAGTCTTGGATTCCTGCATTGGATGCTGTCTCTTCTTCCATGACATCAGGTCGTCAGGGGTATAAAACATGCAGTCAATGCCATTACATGAGTTTTTCTAGCCCCAGATGTCAGGTGCCCCCACAATGGGAAGCAATTATATGGTATGGTGCACCTCCATCAAAAAGCAAATACACCATAAAACTTAAATACACCAAACAAGAAGGAAAGGTAGAGCCAAGAGAAGTCAGGGGGCTGGAGGGAGGGTAACCAGGACTGCAACAGTGAATATACTCGAACATCTACATTTATGGTAAGTGTACACAACTGTACTATGTTCTTCATGTTTCACTGTTGCAGTCATCACATTTGGCTTGATTCCCAAAGCTAAGAAAGGGAGGAGGAGGAAGTTAGAGAGCATTAGGGCCAGCTATTAAGCCCTGAAAGACTGCAGTGGCAAAACCAACTCTGGATTTAGAAAAAATAGGCATGTGGTAATGCTTGGTGAAGGTATGTACAGAGCTTCAGGTAGCAGCTTCTAGGATGTCCCTGGTAGGGACTCCTCTAAGAAAGGCTGTAGAGGTAGCTGCAGCCCTGGTGGAATGTGATCTTATCCCCTGTGGAGTAGGTTTTCCATGGTGCTTACAGCAGAAATGAATGCAATGGGCTATCCATTTAGAAATGGTTTGTTTTGAAATGGCCTTCCCCTCTGCCCCTGCAGCAAAGCCAACTAGCAGCTGTTCAGATGTTCTGAGAGGCTTAGTCCTGTCCAAATAACATTTACGTTGTCTGTGCATGTCCAGAGAGTGCAGTATTCGTTCTCCTTTGTTTTGTGGATTAGGGAAAAATGTAGGCAAATGAATGGACTGATTTAGGGCCACACTAGACGCCACCTTGGGCATAAAGGAAGGTTTGGTCCTGAGGGAAACCCTGTCTGCATGGAAGATAATGATGGGCTCCACTGCCATGAAGGCCTGTAATTCAGACACTCTTCTTGCTGAAGTGATGGATAGAAGGAAGGCTGTTTTCCACAAAAGGAATTTCAACTCTGCAGTTGCAGCTGGCTCAAAGGGAGGGACAGTGAGCTTTTCCAATGCAAAGTTAAGGTCCCAGGCTGGAGTAGGGGCACTCCTGGACTTAAATTTTTGGCCCCTCTAAAGAATTGCTTTAGCAGGGGGTGAGAAAAGAGGGGTGGCTCAGTATTATAATGTGCTGAAATGCAGAGGCATGAATTTTAATTGACAAGAAGGATAGGCCCTTGTGGAGCATTTCTGTTAAGTACTGAAGAATATGAGGTTAGCTGGGCACCATTGTGCCCATCCCCTGAGTGTGGCTCCAGGAACAGTATCTTTTCCACTTTTCAGCACAGGATTTTCTAGTACTAGACCTCCTTGCGTCCAGAATGATATCTAGCACCTGCTTACTGAGGGATGCTATTGGAGAGCTCAAGGAATTAGCCAGGCTGCAAGGTTCAGGGTTTGAAGCTGAGGGTGCAAAATCTGGCTCGCCTGCTGGGACAGCAGGGGAAGGGGTCTGAGGCAGGTGCCATGGTTCCAGCAATGTCATACTGCACAAGAAGGGGTACCAGTGCTGGTGTGGCCAGTCTGGTGCAAACAGTATTGTCCTTGGCTTGTTCTGTTTGATATTTTGCAGAACCTTTGAGAGGAGAGGCATAAACCAAGAGGCTTTCCCAGGTAAAGGACAGGGCATCCACTTTCTAAGCTTGACTGTGGGAAGTCCTTGTACAGAATTTGTCCAATTGGTAGTTCTGAGGGGAGGCAAACAGATCTACCTCTGGAGTCCCCCATTTGTTCCTCATGAGGTTGAATATTTTTGGTTCCAGTTTCCATTCGTGTGGGTCCATGAGATTTCTGCTTAGGTGACCTGCCAGTGAATTTAGCTTGCCTGGCAGGAATTGAGCTTGTAGGTGCACTTGACAGCTCAAGGCTGTGTTCCACAGAGCCATGGCTAGCAGAGAGGGTAGGAGTGGGTTCCCCCTTGCTTGTTTATGTACCACATAACTGTGGAGATGTCTGTCTTTACCAATAGTTGTCCTGGAAGAATGTGATCTTTGAAGGCTGTCAGGAATTCTGTACAGCTAACATTTCTTTTTGGTTGCTATGCAGGTGCATCTGTCTCAGGTTCCATTTACCCTGAATCCACTGCCCTGCCAAGTGAGCCCCCCATGCCTAGTCTGATGTGTCTGTTGTTAGAGTTTGGGCAGCAGGGGGTAGAGTGAAAGGGAGCCCCTTGTTGCAGTAGCAGGCCTCTGCCCAACAGCAGAACTCTGTCTTTATACAAGGAATGACAGGAATCATTGATTCCAGGTCCTGAGAATGTTGACATCATAGGCTTTTTAGATACCATTGTAGTTTCCTCATATGCAGTCTTGTCTATGGAATTAGTAGAATGCAAGAGGCCATGAACCCCATGGCTTGCAGAATTTTCCTTGCAGATAGCTGGGTCTTTGTGGCCAATAGTTTGAAGTAGGTTGTCAAATAAACTTGTTTCTCTGGATTGAGGAAAGCCATCTGGGAAATTGTGCTCAAGGTTGCTCCCAGTAATACAATATGTTGGCAGGGTACTAGGTGAGATTTCTTTTCATTTATGGTGTACTCCAGTGAGGTTAGAAGTTTCTTTACAAATGCCAGATGTTTTAATAGCAAGTCCTGGCTTTCTGCCCAAATCAGACAATCATCCAAGTAGGGGTATATTTGAATATTTCTCTGCCTGTAAAAAGCAATGGCTGGTGCTAGACACTTTGTGAATACCCTGGGGGCAGTAGATAAGCCAAAGGGAAGTGCAGAGAACTGATAGTGCATGGAGCCTGCCCTGAAGCGTAGGTATTTCCTGCAAGATTCCCTTTTTGGAATGTGCAGGTAAGCTTCCTTTAAGTCCAAGGTTGCCAACCAGGCATCTTTGCCTAGCATAGGAAGCAGCTGTTGAAGTGTTGGCATTTTGAATTTTGGGATTACCAGAAAGGTATTTAGAATAGAGAGGTCCAGGATAGGATGCCAGGAGCTGTCTTTTCTGTGTACCAGGAAAAGCCTTGAATAAAAACCTTGTCCCCTTTGTTCTGCTGGGACAGGTTGAATAGCCCTGATACTTAGAAGAGAGAGAACCTGTTGTTGGGCCTCTGCCCACTGATTTAGGGGTAGGTCTGGCCAACCGTTTGGGGTTGGTAGGGTGTGGAAGTGCAATCTGTATCCTTGGGAAACTATATTCAAAACCCATTTGTTCTGGGTAATGAGTTCCCAGTTTTTTGCATGCAGGGTGAGTTTTCCTCCTAAGGGAGCAGACAGTTGAGCAGGGCTTGGAAGGGTTAAGGTTAAGTCACTGTGCCATTTTTCCGTAGGGGGGTGGCTTACTATTCCCTGCTTTGGAAGTGGGAGCCCCCCACTGCTTAGGCCTGTACATAGCCTGAGACTGTAACCTAGGTGGTCTGCTGTTCCTGGGTTTGTACTGAGAAGGCCTGGAAGAGACTGGAAAGGACCAGTTCTTTGAAGGCCAATGCCTACTAAATCTGGGAGTCTGTACTTGTAGGAAATCTTTAACAGGTTTAGCTTTTTCCTCCATCCTTTTGAGGACTTCTTCTGCTTTGTTGCCAAACAGGCGGTCTTGGTTTAAGGGAGCATCCAGTAATTTAGCTTTAACATGATCTGGCAAGTTTTGCTCCTTAAGCGAAGCATGCCTTCTAAGTACAGATCCAGTGACAGCAGCCCTGCAAGATGCTTCTAAAGAGTCAAAACCACATTGCAAAGTATGTTTACCAACGTGTTCTGCAGAATGTATTAAATCCTGTAATTCTTTGTGTTCAGCACAGTCAGGAATCAGCAGCATTTTCTGTTTAAGCAGTCCCATAATATGCTGCTGGTATTTTAACATATGAAACTGACAATTTAAAGCCCTAATGGCCAAAGTAGAAGAAGTGTATACCTTCTTAACCCATCTGTCCAAGGCTCTAGAATCTCTATCAGAAGGGGTAGGATTTTTGGCAGCAGTAGCCTTAATGCTTTTTGGGCCTTGGGAAATGGTCTCTGGATCCACAGTAGGATTCTTGAAGAGGAACTTGTGAGAGTCAGGTACTCTATAATACCTGTCAGGGTTTCTGGGAGCTGGAGGTAAAGTGTCTGGGGAAAGGCTAGATTCAAAGAAAGCATCATCTACAATGTCCAGAACAGGAGGGATAGCTAAAGGCCTGTGTTGAGGAAGGATTAAGAATTCCCTAAGCCTCTTTTTGGAGTCAGAGTAATCCTGGTTTTCCCAGTGGAAATGCTCCCTAAGAGTGTGCAAGGTTTCACCAAAAGAAAAATCTTCTGGAGGAGAAGCAGAGGGAATGGAATCCTCTGCATCAAAATCCTCATAGGTAGATAAGAGCAAATCCTGGTAATCAGAAGGAACAGAAATATCAGATTCCTGATCAGAAGAATCAGAAGGAAAATCAGTTCTAGGTCTCATAGAGGGGGAAGGCTGGCTTCCCCTAATTAAGGTAATAAGGTCTTCAGCCATTCTAAGCATTTGTTTTTTAGGCATATGGGCCTGAGCATGTGGTTTGGATGTCGGTTTTCCAGGCGTGGTGCGAGTTTTAGGCCTGGATGAAGAAGATGGCGTCAGTTTAAAATGCAAGTTTGTAGGCCTGAATACACCCTCAGAAGCTGGTGCCTGCACAGCGGCTCCAGACCCATCCAAGGTAGAGACATCCGCAGGTTCCATAGTCGAAGAAGCATCTCACGGCATACCACACTCTGAATGGGTCTCAGCAGAGGCTTGCGAATCTGAAGTAGCGGGTATCATGGGCTGTGAAAGCACCTCACTGAGTACTGGCGGACTGGTGACTAGCTTAAAGGAAGCGCCGTCGGAAGTTTTGGACCTATGCGGTCTGTCTCTGTCTTTATCCTTATGTTTTTTTGAAAGATCGGTAGTCGGATGGCTTAACAAAGCCACTTCAGAGTGTGGATACCGAGTACCAAAATAATTTGCTGCAAAGATCGCCCAATGACAAATAGTTCGGGGGTTGAACAAGGCACAAAACCGACAGTGAGGGATGTCATGGTCTGGGCCTAAGCAGGGAATGCAGTACAAATGAAAATGTTTATGAGGGATTTGCTTTCCACAGGTAAGACAATTGTTAACTTTTACTGACATTGGTTGGAGCAAGAAAAAAGATCCCCACAGGGTGCTTATCTTTTTTCTGAAGACTTCCGTTCTGAAACTCGAAAACGAAAATTTCAGGAGTCGGCCGACCGGCACTTCTGAGCTGCTTCTGCTTTGGGCACCGCACGGCAAGAAAGACTGATGTAATGGCATCGGCTTCATGTTTTATACCCCTGAGGACCTGACGTCATGGAAGAAGAGACAGCATCTGACACAGGAATCCAAGACTCTGGTATTCAGGCTGGCTGAGGGCTACCTGCAGGCAGATAACCCAAATGTGATGACTGCAACAGTGAAACACAACGAACATCTAAATAGAGCATAATTTTGTCATATATGTCCCAAGACAAAAATAACTCCCTCTTTCTACTGCAATAATTAGCAGTCCATGTCTGTTGTCATATAATTCAGGACAGCATTTTAAGTAGTAAAATATGCTTCTCACATCTCCCATATATAATATGTCATTATGATATTGATAGTAATATGCAAGAGACACATCATGTATACACTGTCCACTACAATTTCATTTACTGTTCATCCTGAAAAATGTAATTGAAGGCTCTATGTAGCTTTTATAAACATGACATACAGTTTAGTATTCCAGTGTCATGTTTCCCCTGAAATAAAGGTATCCATGTTACACATGCCCATCCAAAATGTATTTCGTACTACAATGTTCCATAGTATTTAAACATATATACTTGTTGAGCATTATGGAAATCTGTATTGTTATCCACATATGTCATAAGGATGGAGCTGCCAGGTAAGAGAAAAAGAGGAGGGCCTAAGATAATGTTTATGGATGTAGTGAGAGAGGACATGCAGGTGGTTTGTGTGACAAAACAAGATGCGGAGGACAGGAAGAAATGGAAACTGATGATCCACTGTGGTGATCCCTAATGGGAACAGCCAAAAGAAGAAGAACTTGTTGAGCAGTATATATGTATTTAGGCAGAAATATTTGTCCTCTCAAACTGTTGTGCCTCTGCAGCTGAACACATAAACAATATTCCTTTTTCTCATGACCTGTACTGCTCTTCCCACCCTTTTTTCCAATTCCACACTGAATTCACAGAATCACCTGGTTACCCATATAATCCATCTTCAAAAAAACTCTTCACCGGCAGCCGAAGAGAGAATGCCTGTAACTGAGGACAAAAATCAGAAAGACAACCAGGTTCTCTCACCACGAAACTGTGTAGAGTAGCGATATATCCAAACCGGACTGAAGCTCACAAAAAGTGTAGCGGCAGAGCAGTAAAGACAGAAGCAACAGCTTCGCTGATTCAATATACAATGAGCTTCAATTTGCAGTAAACCATAAAGTCATTAGATCAGGAACCATAAATTCACTTTGTTAAATAACAGAAAATCCAGTATATAAAGACCAAAACGTTTATTGTGAGCGCTTTCGCGTGGTCACCACCACGCTTCTTCAGACAATACAATTAAAATTCAAACCATCTATTTATACTATTAAATCTGGAAAAGGCGCCAAATTAAAATAAGCAACTCAGACAATCTTTCAATTAAAAAGTTAATACAAACTTGAAGAAATTTTCAAATGCTGCAATCATTTCATGTAAAGAACCTAAATGCATCAACAATACTGAAATGTTCGTACACCATACTGTAACTACTGGTCAGTGCCTTTTTAGACCCTTTAAAATTAAGATTAGCGACGAGTGTTTTCATGAGCGTTAAAAGTAGAATTAGACTAAACTAGAATAAGCCACTTGTTATAAAAGGATTAGCACATTTAAAACATTCAGAATGTTTAAGATATTTAAAAATACAAATCATTGTAGAACATAACCTGTTACAGTAACATAAATATAAATATAAAGCTCACTGTGTTGTCTTACATTACAGATTATTCTATTACAATGTCGTATATGAATGAATGAGTAAATGAATAAATATTCTTATACTTAAAAATCAAATAATAAATTAAATAAATAGATATAGGAATGAATGAATAAATAGGGAAATAAATATGTGTTCGCTGAAAGCGTAAGTCCCCTATTTCTGAGTCAAATAATCTATATTCTTGTTGTTTAATAAATGTTTATATTTGATACTATTTTTTATACATAGAGGTAAATTATTAATCATTAATCAGAATTAATAGTCGAAATTTGAATAAGTGATCAAGATCATAACTGAATAAATATCAAAAAACAATTAATCTAAAGTATTAAAATCTAGATGAAATAAATATTAAATATTAAACATTGAATCTATAAATATATATATAAAATATAAAAAGTGTTTTGAAAAATATATACATATTTACATAATGTAATTTATAGAATATATAATATAAAAATATATATGAAAAATGTGTATATATAAATATATAAATGGAAACCTACTCACATAGATAAAATAAATAAGTGATGGTTAAAATTGCACATTGTGTGTGTGGTACCGGAAGGTAACAAGTAGAATAGGTAAAGTACAGCTTACATTGGTGGATGAATACATACATTAATGAATATAACCAGTTGGGTACACTGTGTAAAGGAGCCATTGTATATAAGGAATATCTTTACTAATTAAATTAATAAAGGACAATGTACATGACTAAAATAAGAACATGTAGTAATGTATTTATGTTAGAATATGATTAAGAAAAGTGACAACTGAAAAATATTTTGGACAGTTATAATGAACCAGGATTACACTCCATTAATAAACCTTCATGTATAGAGTTTTATCTGGATTCCAAAACTGGTTTAATAGAGACTTGGTTATTAATACCAGGAGGGATATGTGCAGCCAATCTTAGTATCCATTTTAACTCCTTAGTGTTTAGAAGTAACGAACTATCACCACCTCTTTTATTAGGCGTAACTATCTCCAATACCTTAAATTCAAAGCTATGGTGGGGCTGTTCCAAAATGTGCTTAGCTAAGGCGTTTAGTTCATTTTTCTTCTGAATGTCATAAAGATGTCCATAAATTCTGTCTTTCAGACATCTTTTAGTAAGGCCAATGTAGAACGATGTACAATTTTTACATGTGGCCAAATAAATAAGATTCTTGGTACAGCAATTGGCATAAAACCTGGGATGAAAACTATAGTTCAAAATAGGATGTTTAAAATCTATTTCTTTTGAAATGTAGCTGCATCTCCTACAATTATAACAGGGAAAGGTACCTTTCTTATTAATAAATGGTGAACTTAATTCATCACTGCTAACTTTATCATTACATAGTAGTTGTTTTAAGTTCGGGCTATTATTAAACATGAAGTGTGGTTTGTTCCCTATTAATTGTTTAACAAAGGGATCTACCATGAGTAATTTCCAGTTATTATAAAAAACCTTCTTGATGTCATTAATAATACTAGAAAAATTCAAAATTATGGGTACGTAGTCCTTGTATCTTGTAGAATATCTATTATTAATGGTAGTAATCCATCTTGGAGGGCCCATAAGACCACCGCACATGTGATTCTAGTAAAATGACTAATGCCGCCTCTACAGTCAGAATTATTAACACTCCATCAAATACACCTTCAATACAGTAGGAAAAGTTTGTCCGATTTTTGATAGACAAATGTCTATCAAAATTGTTAATACTGTAAATAGTTGAATAGAGTCTTGTGTGAGTTACTTGCTTTATTTCTTCTTTAATTACTCTTCCAAAGATTTTGTAATAGAAATCCTCACACTATATTTAGTTTTTATATATTACTTTTGCACTGTTACTTTGCTACTTGGGAATAGTTCTTTACATGCTTATAATTTCTATCTTATTGTGCTTTTTTGTTTGTTTATTTTTGTTTATTTTTATCATTATTATTTACTAGTATATAGTGGAGCTTTTCTCCTCGGGCCTCTGCTGAAAATGGACAT
The DNA here is from genome assembly GCF_019279795.1 of Protopterus annectens. Taxonomy (NCBI): domain Eukaryota; kingdom Metazoa; phylum Chordata; order Ceratodontiformes; family Protopteridae; genus Protopterus; species Protopterus annectens. The sequence goes on along the minus strand of NC_056726.1, from coordinate 360,274,720 downwards.
GTATCCAGCCAGACTAGCCCGGTCAACAAATGTAAAATAAATAAAATAAATAAATTTTTAGTTTCTCTCTTTTATACTCCTTAACAACCTTGATAATTTGTTGTCATTGCTGAAATGTGGCTGCTGAGTGACCAGAATAATTTATTTTCCTGGTTGCTGCAAGTGCCACAAAACCATTCTTTTTTATTCCATACCAAAAATTGAAACAGAATAACTCTATGTTTCCCATATTTCCTGTAATTTAGGGCCAACAGTAAATGAATCACTATCTCAACTCCCAACAAGGTCTTCATAAAACCTGTACACTGTGCTATCTTAATTTTAACAAATTCCACTGCTTCCTATCCTTCCAATACCCAGACTAATCTCAAATTTCTCCTGCAGGTTTAATCTTCCATATAAACCAACTGCTGCTCCCCAAAATGATTTTATCCAGCAGTCTCCATCACAAAAAAATTAAGTCAAATTAAGTTTTTGTTATCTTTGCCACATCGTTTCATGTGAGGCTGCAGTCCTTATACCATTGCACTATTTCCTCCTCTGGACTTATGGTTACAATATTACAGAATTGTCACTTGGCAGGACAGTGCAAGAGAACTATTAGTGATTTGTGCAGAGTCATACAACAGGCAAGTGAAAGGAGAAGGAATCACAGCTTGTTCCTTGTGCTCAAGAAGTAGCTCACTAACAGCTCAGAACTTTAGTCCTCTGCACTGACACACTCGTCTGTCATCATTCAATAGGAAAAACCTTCATGAACTAGTAGGAGTTCAAGACTCTATACTACAAGTTACAAAAGTAAGAAACTTTATGCACATTAGAACCATTTTTTGGAGAGTATCTCTCCACCCCAACACCCTGGTTAGTTATACATACTAGCGCTTATTTCTTGAAAATTCATCTTAACTGAGTTAGTTTAAGGTAAAAAAATATTACTTTTTAACTGCACTGTACAGTGACAAAGGGAGATGACCAACTTCAATGAGCACCACAAGACTTTCCTTTAAGGTACTTGGTGAACTGTTTCATGGTGTTTTTATTAATACCAGATTCTTCAAGGATGATCAGGAAGATATTGTGGATAACTAAGTCAAAGGTCGTATTGAACTCCATAAATACTCTTATTGTTAAAAGACTTTTGCCTCTATTTGATAGGATGCCATCAGTGAGAGTCCACAGTACAGTTTGGTTGTTGCATTTGACCAAGAATCCCGGATGCCATCTAGAACAAATAGTGTATTTTTGGATATATTTACACAAAATGTTATGTCAGTAAGCTTTTCTAAGATTTGTTCCTAATACAGGAAGATAGGCTATTAGTCTGACGTTTGCATTTTTTTCAGGGAAGTTTTTAGAGAGAGGCTTGATAGTGGCATGTATTCCAGATGTCTGAAATGGCACTTTGTTTTATGGGTAGGTTGTATATTCTTTCAAGAATCAAGAGTAGTGCAAATAGGAACACTTGAGGTTTAATATTTTGACTTTTCAGTTGAGATTTCCATTTTTTTGCTTTGATAAAGTTTTAAAGATGGTGATGTTGACAGCCTTAGCTTGGGGTAGTTTTGGAGTTGTGGGAAGTTTTATGAATTTCAGTAAAAATCATGTGCAAGATCATTGGTAAAATAAATTATGTGACTCTCTCAACTGGTTTGAGTTTTTTTTTTTTCATTTGGTGATCTGCTTTAGAGAGACACTTTCTTTCTAGAAATAATTATACTTGTTGAGTAGGACAGCTTGTTTGTTATGACAAAACATTGTGTATTATCAAAGTGCACCATTTTTGCCTACATTCTACATTGTATCTTTTGGCTTTTCCCGGTTAGGGGTCACCACAGCGAAACTCCGGTCTGCTAATTATTGGCAGTAGATTTTTACATACCGAGTTGCCAGCCCTGACGCACAACCTTCAACGAGGGTACGCTCATTCACGCATGTCTCCACACAGAAGACGCTTTAGCTGAGAATCGAACAGGACAACATCATACTGTGAGGCAACAATGCTACCGCAGCACCACCACCGCAGTTTCTGCCTACATTCTACATATTTGTGTGTTATCCTTTTTCTGATCTGACCAGAATTAATCTCAAAGTCTTAGAAGTGATTTAAATTCTCTACTTACCTGTGGGTTGCATGTTGCTTTCTTCAGTGTATTAGTAAGTGGGAATAGTTTATTTTGTTGGCCAGTTGATATGTTAGTAAGTGTACTGACAGCTTCATTCACATGTTCAGTATTTCAGATTTGCTACCAGTCCCTAGAAGTGAGGCACTTGCTCTAGATTGTGATGTTTTTCTTGTGAACAGTGTCTAAAAGTATTAGGGAGTTTCAGGGGACCTATAGTTATTGAGGAGACAGAACATTAGTCACTAAGGGAAGAGAGGATTCTGTAAGATACTACCTTGTGAGGAGTATTGGCAACCCTTAGGTATATCAGTGAGTGACTTTGTGTGACACTGTTTGATATTGGTTCTTCAACAAACTAAAAATTTCCAAAATATGTAAGACTTTTTAGGATGTCATTTCCATGACACAACAAAAGACTGGCATTAAAATCACTTAAAATAATAAGATTTTTGGAAAGTTAGTGTTGCAGTTTGTTGGTGATGTGGTTGTGTGTAAAGAGACCAATACAAAGAAAAGATGGAAAAGCAGCATGCAACAAAGGCCTGCAAAGTCAAGATTTAAAAAATATGTTAACTGAACCCGTGTGAGCAGAACATAAAATCAGAACGAGTTACCAGAGAAAATGTTATCTTAAGGAATCTTAACTAGTCATTTAATCTTTCATAGCCAGTGAGTGCACACCATACAAATGTTTATCTTTAGGAATGGTCCAGAAGTACTTCTGTGGGTAAGTAACTTAACCAGCATCAAAAATGCACTTCGAAGCTGTGGCAATCAACCCATGTCTAACAGATGTAAATTATTTGTTGCAGATTGAATTACCTACTGAGTCATATTGCCATATTTTACATTAAACTCTAGAAATAGATTGAGGAGCATTTTGAATTGGCCAGTGCTTTTCTGATGCATTAATTAACATAAGCTTTTTTTTTTACTTAGTTTCCCAAAATGTAGATTTTGCACTTAACTACCACAACACATATTTGCAGTGCATACCTAGTCACATTCCATGAAATAATGTAAAACTAAAATAAAAAAAATGTAGTCAGTTAAGTAGCACTTCAAATAACTGCTATCAATTTTTGAATACTCTCACTGTTTGTGCAACCATATTTTTCTGTTCAAATTATATGTGTATTATTTCCATATCTCCCTTTAGTGATATGGGCATCTGTTTTTTTAAACAGGTCTACGCTGTTATGCAAAGTTTCACCGGAATCGCAGAGTGACCAGAAGGAAGGGGCGCTGCATTGAACCAGAATCAATGAACAGTGAACAAGGATCATTTATTAGTGTGTAGCAAACCTGTGGAGTGCTATTACGGATTGGAAGATAGTAGCCTACCACTCTATGCCTGGAGGATTGTCAACGTAACTTAACCAAATTGTTAACCTCTGAGCTTTGCAGCTGCCTCTCACCTAGGAAAACAATTTGTGAATCACAACTATGAACCATTCCTTCTGAGGGGCTTCATCAAAGTACTTGCATCTTTTAAAGTTCCTAGGAAAGTATAACATATTACAGAGCTCATGACTAATTAACTACTGTTGACCAAGAAGTTATTGTTATTGACTTAAAGGCAGCAATGAACTATCAGTTTTAAAATATCATCATATTTTAACTTGCATAATAATCGTAACTACTTGATTAGTCTGTGGTATCAATGATTAATGTCAGCCTTTCTAATGAAAATGATGGAATATTAATGATGTCATAAAATATCTTGGAAAAAAATTAAAGAGAAGTAGAAAGTAAAGACAGGAACTCTTACTGTATGTGGAACACCTAAATGGAGAAGAATTATGTGTGAAAGTGTTTGAAAGTAGCCATTACTGAGCAAGTTCTTCTACAATAGGATGCACTGAAAACCCTGGTATTGCAGAAATACACAATACAAGGGCTGATCAGGTGAACAAACCTTCCCGATACCACTATCTCCCAATACCAAGTATACCATATTTGTGACTCAACTGCCTCTTACTTGGTACATTCATGGGGGGGCTGTGCCCCCAAGCTGCATTCAGCTGCAGAGTTTAGTTCTCTGATGCAGATATTTTCACTTGATCTCATTGTCAGAAAGTGTTGGTTGATGATGTCTGGTTTGAACACATAACCTTCAAATGATATTCCTATAAGTCTCTGAAGTTAGGGTGTTTTTTGTAAGGAATGTAGCATGGGTTACTGTAACACTCTCTAGTTCCATGGTATATAGGGACAGAGCCCTGACTGTGACCTAGCTGATCCACATATATTTCATGGCTTGGGCACTGTAAGAAATGGGTTGGCACAGTGGAAAGGAGCATTTTTTTACCAGCTCACCTACTGTGGGAGGGAGATATTTCTGCCTGAGTTCTGACGTGTCCTCAGCGATGGCAGCAGTGTCATAATCTCGTGGTAGATTTCCATTAGGAATTTGGCAGTGGGGGGTGGTGGGGTTAACTGCTACTAGGTGTGTGATGTGTACATCAGTTAAGACATATAAAAAATCCTGTAGGGTACAGGGCAGCATATGGGCTGCTGCTGGCTGCTCCACTCCAAACCACTTCTCTCTCCTAAAACACCCCTCATTTGTCTACCCATGGGTAGTGAATCAAGGACAAAAAGAGCAAAATGGATCAATGTAAACAGCACCAGAGCAGGTGATCATCAGACGCAAGGCTTGCAAAGGGAGCCAAAAGAAGTGAAGTGAAAAGAGAAAAGGGGGAGGGTACCATAAACTGGCATGCAAATACATATAAGAAAGAAACCGACTACATCAAATTGTATATTTCTTGTCTTTAACAGAAATCTGTGTCTTAAATAAGAAATGCAAGTATACTATATTTAAAAATGAAGAATGTACTGTTGAGATGATATTAGTAAGTTAACAGAGGAATACATATTGAGGAGTTGTGAAAACATTCTCCACATAGCTAATGACTCTTTGGGAGGGTGGCCTAATGGTTAAGGTGTTTGCCTTACAAACATAAGGTACAGGGTTTGAATCTCACAAGTGATAATTGGCTAGGCTTAAAATGGCTCACAAGGGCAGTTAGCTTAGTACTAATCTATGAATGAAACATGCCATCGTGTTAATACAGAGCACATATATCCAACAATTTAAAAAGGAAACTGCGAAATGATTTTTGTCAAGAAAAAAATGACATGCCTCTCTATTAAAATGAATCATGTCCATTTAGAATGCCATTGAGATACCTCAGCCAGTTGAGTTATTGGGTCTGTACAGTTATTAGCCCTGGTTTATCAGTTACCTTTTTTTCTAAAGTAAATCAAGTACTGAAGAATCGAGTAAAATGAAATAAGCATGAAATGCAAATGCATATTCTTCAGGAAAACACAGTTTATGATTAGAATGTGAAATGTAACTGCTTCATTGCTAACTATCACTAAAACGAAGGTCATTAAACACTGATACTCAACACAGTTTTTAGTGCTAATAAATTTTATAGAGTTAACAGGCAAAATTCACAACAGATTGCAACAAGACATCATTAAGAGGAAAATAAATGTATTAGTTTTCATGTAAAAATGGTTAACAGGTAAATACAGATAAAATACTAAACTGGAAATACTTTTCAAATAATAAACAGAGAGGACGTATACGTGCTTGAAGGAAAATATTTTCATTGTCAAAACAAACAACTGTGCAATTCAGTTTGGAATATGTATATAGAAATCATCTCAATAAATGCATGCAGCTTGAATCAGAAAAAGTAAAAGTGCACACCACAGTGTTGAAATACATATCAAAGAGTAAACAAGGAGCTGTATTTGCAGAGTTAAGAAAGAAGTAATACTGGTTAAAGATTTAATAAGTAATGCAAATAAAGTTACTGATACTGACGGAAATGGACATTTCATGTATTTATTTACACTTTGCATACCTTGGACGAACATTGGCCACATTATGACCAGGCTCAGCCTGAGTTACATGCGGCACTAGTATAATTACCCAGAGTGGGTAACACAAGTATAATGAGATTCTACACAGTCAGAGAGTAACAAGATAACAAAACAGAGCACAGGTAGGTGATGAGACTAGGTACATATTTGCAAAAGGCAAAGTCATAGGTTACAATGTGGCTTATCCAGTCCAACCAGTTTCAAGGCTTCAGGTGAACACACAGGTGTATATTTTTCTTTAAAACAGTTTCCCTGTGCTGCATGCAGAACTCTTCTGGCCTAGGTGAATAAGACGAGGACTAGTGGTCAGCATGGAGAGGGGAGTGGGATTTCCCACATAGCCTAGTCAAATTACCATTAGTCACTTTTTTTAAGTAGGCAATAATCCTAGAGAAATTAATCTGTCCAACAATAAGTAAAAATATAAATGTTTTTATGTGTCTCCCTACAAGGAGAAAGGACTGTTCTTGCCTTAAGCTGACTGAACCAATTCCACCATTTTGGTCAGTGACATCTCTATGTTTTTCTTAAATGAGTTATACTCTCCAGCTGTACTGGGGAGGAGCACCTTCTTTTCATTTATCCCACCTTCCTTGTTCCCAAGTTAATTTTCATACATATTTTGTCTATCCTCCCATCAAAGAATGGATTCAGACTTCATGATGTCATACTTAGCAAATCATGCCATCTAGTATCATTAACCTGGTTGGTATGGTATTTACAGATGGGTAGTAAACATCCTATTAGACACAATACCCTTCTGGAGATTGCTGTGCTACATGTACTATAATGTGCCATTTCCTTCGGGACTCCTATATGTTTTCTTTGCATGCTAACTGATTTTTTGAATTTTCTTGAATCATAGTACTATATCCCATTTCCTTTACTTAGCATGCCTATCAGAAACAGCTAGGGTGAGAAAAACCTTCACACAGACACAAACTCTGCAATGGGTAAGACCTTCTAAACACATATCCAAAGAATCTTGATTTCTTGTTTCTATGTGGGTTTCCTAGTTTACAACAATTATTTTACTGTTATTCTCCTAAACTGAAAATATTTTAAGTTCTTTCTACACTTCATTAACATTTACTCAGTGGCCCGTTATCTAACTCCAGAGGCCCGTTATCTAACACCAGTGGCCCATTATCTAACACCAGTGGCCCATTATCTAACTCCAGTGGGCCATTATCTAACTGCAGTGGCTCATTATCTAACTCCAATGGCCCGTTATCTAAATGCAGTGGCCCATTATCTAACACCAGTGGCCCATTATCTAACTCCAGTGGCCCATTACCTAACTGCAGTGGCTCGTTATCTAACTCCAGTGGCCTGTTATCTAACTCCAATGGCCCATTATGTAAATGCAGTGGCCCATTATCTAACACCAGTGGCCCATTATCTAACTCCAGTGGCCCTTATGTAACTGCAGTGGTACTCTTCTAATATAGTGGATGGCAAATGACAATCTCAAGCAGTGCTGGATTATGGGACTGAAGGGCCTGGAGCTGATAATTATAAAGGGACTTTGTATTTGATTTGACAAGGGCAGAGAATTTCAGGCTAAACTGATAATAGAAGCAGCAGGTTCTATCTCATACTAACCGGGGAATAGAAACAGCAGGGCTTGTTTCAGACATGCGGGTTAAACTTACAACTCCATCAGCACCCATGTTAATATGGCCCTAGTCCCAGGTTATAAAATAAGGCCATAAGATTCTTGGTTTAGGCAAATATGCTTTGAAATGTTCATGGGTGATCTGGAAGCATCTGTCCCATGCACCGAGCTCCACACCATTTTTATATATCCTGTAATAACCAAAATCTGAAAGCAACAAGCAGATAACCACAAATATTTATGAACGCGTTTTACTGTCCTACTTCCCTAACAAAAGCCACAGTTGACTGTGTTGCCATGCAGATTGTTATCTTAGCATTCTAAAAGGTAACAAGGGCGTAGCCAGGCATACTCCTTGTACTCTGAAAAGTGTATTTTTTTTCTGAACCTATTACAAATATTGGGGCTTTATCAAGCTATATGATGCTTATAACCATCTAGATTAATGCCTATAAAACATGTATATAGCTTGCCTACAGAGAGGATTGCAAATCCAAGAACAATACCTCTTAATAGTTTTTGACTGAGCAGCTGAAAACATTACACACATTAAGTCTGGAGCTGGGGGTGTGGGGGGGGTGGCAACTGCTGGAGTGATATGACCATTTTTTTTTAAATGCCAGGTAGCTGGGGGTAACAATAAGTATTTGTGAGTACAAAACGGAATTCAGTGGCTACACCTGTGAAAGGTAATAAAAGAATATTTGATGTACTCAATGTTTGACTTGCAGCAGTATGGAGCCGACAATGACAAAAACCTCACAGTTGCTACATATTTTCATTTCTCCCCATTGTTTAAACCCTTTCTCATATTAAATGTTTTGAAAGTTCACATTATGTAGCACTGCTACATCTGAGAGAACAGTGTGCACCATGGCATAACATATGGCAGCGAAACCTCGCTTAATGGGCCAGAATTTAATGTTTTGGTTCACTGAGTTCCATGCTAAGTTACAGATTAAAGGATAGCCCATTTCCCAAAACATCCTCTTAATTGAAAAGTGCCCTTCTTTAAATTCTTATGGAATAAGTTAACCACTAAGTTGTATACCACCCTACTCATTTTAGCTGGATAGCTTACCTTCTCACTGCCTAAACGTCAACCTGATGGAACATGTTCTTTATTCACCAACAGTAAATTGTAACAATGCTAGTATTAGTGCCCAGTGCTGTTCCCCATTCTGGTATCCATCAACTCTTTGAGTTCCTGATCTGGCTAATTGTTCCTCATGCCCCCCCCCCCCCCAAAAAAAAAAAAGCTGGGTCCCTTTAATGTTTAAAAAGCAAAATGAAAAGGAAAGAAAAAAAGGGTTCTTTACTTCTTTACTTAAATTGTAATAAATCACTTGCTAAAATGTAATAAGTGCCTTGCAACAGTTTAAATAACCACATACAAAGCTTCAGGCCCGACCACTAGTGCATTCATTTCTGAATGCCAGCAGTACACTGCCTACAGATTTTCCACCTCTTGCTCATGCCCCCCACCCTGAATCTTGCACTTAGGGCCACTGCCTCCTTCACCCCACCCCAATTGTGCTTCTGAGCTTCTGGTTATGCAAAGAAAATGTTAGAATAAAATTAGACAGTTATGTGTTGACTGAGATATTCACAACTACTAGGTACACAATACAACTTCTTTTTATAACTATATACATTTGGAAGCTGGGAAGCACACTGATGCACCCGTTAGCTTTGTTGCCTCACAGCGTATGGCTTCTGACTTCACTTCTTGGCTGATGTACTTTTTGTACAGACGTTGCATATTATCACTGTGTTGGTGTAGGGTTTTGCTGGGGTCACTGAGTTTTCCCTACCTTTGCAATATGTGAAGGTAGTTAGACTGGCAATATTCCAAACTACCCACAGGTGTAGGGGTGTGTGTGTGTGTGTGTGTGTGTGTGTGTGTGTGTGTGTGTGTGTGTGTGTGTGTGTGTGTGTGTGTGTGTGTGTGTGTGTGTGTGTGTGCGTGCGCGCGCGTATGCGCACAGTGTGAATGTAACAGAATATACATCCGGTGATGTTATGGCATCCCATCAAGCAGGATGGGTTCCATCCTTATTGTTTGCCTTATTGCTTGTTAGGATAGGCTCCCACTCCTCCAGAACCCTAAACTGGACAGACTACATGTTAGAAATGAATGGGTCAGTCAGTACATCTGGAAGTGCAGCAATTTACTTCAGGCACCACACATGGGATGAGGGCAGTGTAGAGAAGCATTACAAAGCAAGAGGTTCAAATGTAAAAGAAGAGAAAGAGCTGGAAGCATTGCACCATTTAAAACAAATGTGCAGACTTCACAGCACAACTAAGCATATTATAAATTGAGAAAAATACATATAAGCTTTGTTTCAGACATCACTCACCACCTTCTACCTACTTACAACCATCATCCTTTCAAAGACTGATTTGCCTGGCCAGTAGATAATAAGTGTCAGCTGTTATTTCATGAATCCAGAGAAGTAAAAAGTAAACAACCCTTGTAATACATGCTTAGTGCTTTGGAGTTATTTAAAAATGAAGAAGCATTCTAACTGAAAGTAAAGTAACTATGCCTTTTATCCTAAAAATGTGAAATACTGCTTTCTGCTGCTTAATATACCTTTCCTGATATCATGTGATATATATTTAGTTTTCCTCCTGTAGTTAGGAACAATGTTCTTGATCAGAAATGCTAGTACAAAAAGTTTACTATCCAGTGAATGTTTCACTATCTTAATCTATCAATGTTTTAGTATTGCCAGTTACTAGTAAATCATTGATTTCATTGGTAAATGACCAATCTATTGTCTCTACTAATACTAGGTAAATAGCAAAGTAAATGCATATGTCACCTTAGTTACTTTTACTTCATAAGAACATGGTGGATAAAGCAAAGCTGCCTACTTCATTACCAAATCAAACAATAACCCTGTTCAATTTTTATGGATTTATATTAATGAGGAAACTGAAATACAAGCTAAACAGGAAAATAATTATGGCAACTTATTTTAGTGACACATAAAGAGTATTGAAAAAAGTTATGTATTAAATCATTCAGACATTTTCAAAACCAGAATGTACAACACAGTATGTAGAATTTGCTTGTATGGCATTGAGGTAAACTGGCTGGGCTGATTTTTTTTTTTTTTTTTTTTTTTTTTTGTGATAAACATTCACTTGCGTCACACAGAGACACACACACAAACATAAACACACAAAACAACAAATAAAGTAAATATGGGTGTAAAATAAACATCCTGTAAAAATAGAGAAATGTATCTTCTTCTTTCGGCTTTTCCTGGTTAGAGGTCTCCACAGCGGATCACCTGTCCACTCATGATTGGCAGTGGAGTTTTACAGTGTCGAGTTTCCAGCCCAGCGCCCAACCTTCCACAGAAGGCACACATATGCATGCACTCACACCACGGGCCAATTTAGAGTGTCCAATCCACCTACAGCATGTCTTTGGGAGGAAACCAAAGCACCTGGAGGAAATCCATGCGACCACGGGGAGGACATGCAGACTCCGCACAGAAGGCACCCCAGCTGAGAATCGAACCAAGGAACCTCTTGTTGTGAGGCGGCAATGCTAACTGCTGCATCACTGTATCCACACAAAAAAAGAGAAATGTATAATATAGTTTAATGCAGGAAACTCTCATAATGGAACTAGTATCATTTGTGTAAACAGCTGGAGACTTTAATTTGAAGTCTGGTTGGGCATGGCACTCCTAGGGTCACAGTATAATTTGGGACATGATGTGGTTCTTTCAGAGCCATCATTTTAGACAATAAATGATGATGTCATCTTAGTAAGCAGAAACTCATCAACAGATAGCTAGCTACCTTTTGTAATGATTTGAATTCATCTAAAAAGGCTGGGAATTTAGAATGGCATGAACATAGCAAATCTGGGGATGGTGCTGTAGGTAAGGGACAGATGTCACTGTGCTAGTGGCCACTGGTAGTGATAGAAGAATGGCAATCACCGATTTGTTTCTGGGACCTATGTGCTAACAGGAGATGGTTTTAGCTATCACACGCCTATTGAAAAGTTGTGAAAGGATTCTAAGAGTCTTAAGTGTGTAACTGGTTTAGAAATTAGCATTGTGTATCTTGGGGCAATCAGAGATATGAATACTTTATCTGTGTTAAAACAAATCACTGCATCATGACTTACAAAGTGTCACTGTTTTAAACTCAACAAAACCTAACCTGAAAATCAGTTTTTCTGGAGAGGCAAGCTCCCCAGTAACAATACACAGCAATGTTACACTGACACCAAGACTGTTGTGCATAAAACAAGTTTATGCACTTTTAACGATCTTTGCTGAAAGATGTAATCAATGGGTGAATGCAATACTGCAGCACAACTGAATTTAGGACTACCCATACAAGACTGTGGGATGTCACTGCATGTGGCTGTGATGATCATGGCATTACCATCTCGGGAAGGGTAGCGTGTAGTATAAGCAGATGAAGGCATACACCCATGGACTTGGATGGATGACAACCAAGCAAATTTCTGTAAACAAAGAATTAGATTTCTTAAGAAGAAAGACAGGATTTCTCTCCATACTATGCTGTCTAGCAAGTAATTTACCATAACCTGATCTTGTTAGGAGTTATATGTGATGGGCTTTCTCTGAAATTAAATACCCATGCTTTTGTATTCTTACAATGCATATTAATTTTAAATGGCATCATCAATAGCTCTATCACTCAGTTACAGCATGACTAATTGATGACCCACTAATTAAATGACTTGTGACTGTCAATCTGACTTATTAATAAAAAAGTCTGTACTCGCAGGCATGCTCAAGCTGACAGGACACAAAAACAGCATTCATAGGTTAAGAATTTGGTTGATTTCTGACCTATTTTTTTATAATTCTGAAGCACAGAAAACTTTTTAAATAAAGGTTGTTGTAATAGATGAGGAAAAGGGGACTGGGAACTCAGTGTTGCAGTAGTAATATTATGTATGGTCTAGTATGTATAATCTGAAAAAACAGTAATAAAGAGGGAGAACGCTTGTACTTGTCTGATTCTTTTCCTTAGAATGGTAACAATTAGTGTGATTAACTATATAAGATGTCCAGTTTTATTAACAGGAAAATAAGCATGGATATTTCCAACTCCACCAAAAAATTGAAAACAAATTATTTAATGACTGCAAATAGAAACTATGTTTCCTGCAGATTACATATTTGTCAACACAGTCTGTGACGTGTGTGAAAGTTACTTACATTTTTTACTGATAAAGTCTCCAAGATTACTGTCACTTTATGAATAACAAATATTCCCTGGTTTTAAAAAATTATTTGCCCATACATATGGTTGCTTACTGAATCAATCAATAATTGTCTGTCACTCAATATTAAGATATGATTCACATTAATAACATCATGCCATAACTGTGACTTTTGGAATGCTTAATATAAATGTAGAATATGTTTATTTTCAAAGGAAATGCATATTTTACTCTGTTTATTCTGAATATTTAAAAAATGTACATACTGTGGTGAAGTGTCTAGAGATAGGACACTGGTGCTAAATGTCATACAGCTGTAGTATAGTATGTAGTATAGTACAAAATCTGGGGTATGTACTTAATCCAAAGAACACCAGACACATGGTCTCTCAGGGTGTGTATCATAGTATTATAAATCACTTTGCTGGCAGAGAAACACAGGTATTACAAATTACAGGAGACCTGAATGCCATCCTGTTTACCCTGAGGTAAGTGCAGATGACCAAATGACTAGGTGACTAGGATGTTGCCAGTTTATGGGCCTCAGTTTTAATAATTTTTTTATCTATAAGTATTTGAAGATGCTACTGTAAATGCACCTGTTATCAGTTCTTCTGCAGAAAGCTCCCCACTAACCATTACCCGCTAATCTTTTTTTAGTCACGTTTGTACCCACAGCAACATATTCAGGTCTGGCCCACCTGCCATTTCAGTTTCAGTTGGCCTAAAATTCTTCAAGATTAATTTTATCTGCTACTTATATGGATACTGCATAGAGTACTTGGCTAATCTGCAAATGTATTGCATTTGCTTTTATGGAGATGGTACTTAGACTCAAACAACTCAATAGGTTTGAATTTGATTTTTCTTTTAAATTCTCTACCAATTTTGGGCAAGGAGAAAGTATCTAAGGTTTAGTTGGAGAACAAATCTATCAATTCAGAAATGACCAAAAAAATAAAACTGGATCGAGTTGGACTGGCAAGGGCTCTGATGTTTGAAACCGTGTCATTGTCCATCTGCCAGGTAATCTATGTTAAGAAGATACAGCCATACCACGTTCTTTTCATAACATTCTGCAATATGAAACTAAGGTTAATAGGTCTATTATTGTCTGGTTTCTTCTTGGGCTTACCTTTGTGCAAGGGAAATAATCATCCTTTAATTTATATGTGTTTTTACTTTTAAACTGCTAAATGAAATTATCTGCCTCAGGCTCTTTTCAGCCATGATCCAAGCCACAGGGCTAAGCAAGTTTTGGGAAGGTAGAATGAAACTTAACTACACAGGGAAAACTCACAAAGGCATAGAGACAACATGCAAAGTCCACAGAGATAATGACCAGAGGTCAGCACTAAGCCCATATCCTGCAGCTGTGAGGCAGAAATTTTACCAATGAGCCATTTTGCTGCTCAAGAGTGCATTCTGTAATCAATGGGAAACTATTTACAAAAGCTGTGATTATAGCTCATGACCATCGAGTCTATATTAAAACATTGAATGCTTAAAACAGTGAATGATGTTACATCGACCCTTTTTCAGCGAAAGCTGAGAATGTCGACACCTCACAACAGAGATTTCTTTCCTAGGGAAAGAAATCTCTGTTCCAACCAAAAACAAAAAAAAAAAAACAGTAAACAGTTCCAAACACGTACACATAACCCTAATTCTACCCACCCAAAAAAAAGTAAGCAGCTGAAAACACATACACACATAACTCAACCATACATGTAAGGCAAAAAAAACCCCAATAAACACTTTCATACATATGCACTTACCTTAACCCGCACCCTAAACCTAAGGTCAGTAACTGTTGCACATTCATGCTCGGGAGCTATATCGGACAAGGGAATCCCTGAGACTACACTACAGTGTGGAACACGGCAAAGCAACGAAGCAGTCAGGCAACTTCTTTCCCAGGGAAAGAATTTGCTGTACAGACGCTTCGCTGTTTTGCCTGTTCACTCTTTAGGTGTCGATGAAAACGCATTCAACAAAATGCATTTTTGTCATTCTAATAGGAACCCTGACCATCATCATCATCCACTATTCTAGACCAAATGCAGTTTAAAAGGAAATATCACACAGACAGTGGTCCACCAAGCACTATAATCAAGTATTTTCACAATCACAGAGTTAATGCCATGTCTCTCTATGTACACTGAATTCATTATAAAATACACCCCTGGGATTCCACCTGTCTCTGCTGGACAGGGACATTGGGTGCTGATTTGTCAGAACATGGGCTAAATTCTTGGCTAGGCTTGTAAGGGCCTCAGCACCAATAACCTAGTAACTTCCTATGATCCTATATTCTTCCTTTTTATTTCACCATCCGTACGTGTTCCAACTTTTTCCATGTTGGCACTTTGCCCTATATTTCTGTGTGTGTTTGGGTCTACGTATATACCAAAGTAAAATAATCACTGTGTCTATATGTTATTTCTAACATTCCCAAACGTTCTCCCCCATGTTCAAAAACTCAGCATTCTACTGAGTCCCTCTGCATTCCTTGTCATATCTGAAGAATTCATAGGTCCTTAGGAGATTCCTAGGTTAAAGGCTTATGGGCCCTTACAAGCCTAGCCAATATAACACAATTTTACACATTATGTGGCCCCTAGGGAAAGGAGGATGGCATGGATTTGTGCCTGTGCACTGAGTACCTTACAGATTGCCCTATCCATAAGGAAAATAGGCACTACCTCAGGTGTGAGTTTGCGTTTCCCCATCCATTATTGATCCAAATTGCATTAGAAGTGGGCCAGGAAAAGGCTCTGCTTAATGTGAATAGGAAGCCTGTTCCAAAGAAGGGGCAATCTGTAAGACACATATCTGTCTCTCCAGCATGTTTTGTTTGAGTCGCTGACTACGTTTAGTTTAGATCCCTAGAGCGGGTGACCTTCTTGCTATCTGACTTGCAGACATGTAGCATCTCCATCAGGGCTGGATTTGTGAATGCCTTGTAAGTCAGACATAGGTCACCCCTTAATAGTCAGTAGGAGACAGTGTAACGGGGTAGGGCTTTTAATCTATCTGCATAGTTCATGTTGTTTACACCCTGTATTTTCTTTATGAGGAACCTCTGAGGTTGCTCCAGCTGCTGTAAGTCCCTAGTACATGGGAAATGGCGCACTGTACTCGATTATTGGTCTAACAAGGGCTGGTAGCAGTGAAACTATAATTTTCTTGGATCTGGATACCATACCTATACTTATATAAGCTATGCCACATAACAGGATTTCCTCACCACTGTGGACACATAGCAGTCAAAGTTCAGGCTACTATCTGTCTGTATAACTAGATCTCTCACATCTGAGTCTAGTCTTGGGGGGTGTGCTGTTGATGCTGTAATTTGCTGGTGTATTTGACTTCCCAAAGGGTATGATAATGCATTTTTTCACATTTAGTTTTAGGCCATGGTTCTGGCACCAATCATTTGTCTGATCTAGACCCTCCTGAAGGATATCTACGTCATTGGGAGATTCAGTGATTGCCCCCAACTTGCAGTCATTGGCAGACTTTGTCATCCAGAGGCTACCACATTTTCCTTGACTAAGGAGAAGTATATTCTGAACAGGAGTGGTCCCAGTACTGAGCCCTGTGGCACACCACTAGTAACTGTCCTCTTGCTGGATCTGGATTCACCCACTTTAACCCTATCTCCTGTCCATGAGCCAATCGGCTATCCATCTGTTGATGTAGGGATTTATGCCCAGTTATGTGAGTTTATTGTATTTGATGATATAAATTATGTATTTTTATTATTATTTGAATTGTATTCATCCATCTGCCTAGACTTCACCAAAAGAAGCTCACCAGATTCAGTAGGAATGACCTGCCCTTGACAAAACTGAATTGGGTTGGGGCCAGTGTTTGGAGGTTTTATATGTCACTATTCATTAGGACCATGATTATTATTATACCACAGGATATGAGGCTAGAATTTTTCAGAAATTATTAATTTTATGAAGTTTGATGAAGTTTTTCTTTTTGTGCTCTTGTACTCTTTTGTTTTGTTGTTTTTTACCATATATTTTTGTCTTTAATGAGATTTATTATTAGGGTTCATAGGTGTGTAGGCCCTAATGGCCCTGGAGCCTTTATAAGCCCCTCCATTAGAGTGGTGGAGGCCCGCCGCCTATCAGTGCCTCCCAAGAGTGGCCCCAAGTAAGAAAGTGCACCTAACTGGGTCTTGAACTTATCCATCCACTCATCACTCCTTTTTCTTGAATTTCATTTGAAGACAGTCAGCAAGGCATGACAAGTTGGGGAGTCTGGGAAGGAAGCATGAGAGCATCCCAGTCTCCTGTTGAACTCCAGCATGTGGCTGCTGTCTCTGGGCATGTGTGGTGAGATTGAGGGCATGTGGTGGATGGCATTGGGGATTGGGATTTCTTTAGATGTAGCATTTCTACAGAGCTGGGTCAGACATGGCTTTGGAGAGATCACCTCTAAGTAGGACTAGATGAGACAGAGAATAGCTGGAGTCTTAGGAGTCTGTTGTCTGGATGTTTTTATAATGCCTATCCTCCTGGTCTTTAGGTTTACTGTTACCCTGTTACCTCTGCAGTGGTGTCAGGTGAGGTACATGCCAAATGGGGCATTATACGATGATTTGGTCTAATGAGAAGAGAGGAGAGAGAGAGAGATTCTTCTTTCTTCCTGAATAAAAAACCTTGGTAATGAGATGCCCATAGAGAAGACTTCACTTTCTGACCAGTGGCAATGTGTGTGGTCGTAAGGAGAGGTTGCTGTCAACCTGCCCTAGATCTCTCTTTATAACATCTTCAGTCAGTGGTGGCTATTATTGATGTGTAGTGGGTGGGTACTGAGCTTTTACCAAAGGGGGTGACAACGCATTTTTTGGTGTTAAGCTTAAGGCCATGGTTTCGACACCAGTCATTGGTTTCAGTGAGGCCTTTCTGTAGGATGTCTGCATCATTTGAAGAATGGCTCCCAGCTTGCAATTGTCTGTGACCTTGGTCAGCCAGAGTCTCTTTGTGTTGGCCTTGACTTCTGAGAAGTAGATGCCAAACAGGAGAGGACCCAGGACCAATCTCTGTGGGACTCCACTTGTGACTGGTTGGCAGTCTGACTTGGAGTCCACTACTTTCACACTATGTGTTCTATTTGTGAGCCAATTTGCAACCCACCTACTGATGTAGGGGTTGATGCCTAGTTTGGTGAGTTTATCAGTAATTCCAGAGTGAGGAATGGTATCAAAGGCCTTGGCAAGATCGAGGTAGGCTGTATGCACAACCTTACCTACATCCACAGCCCTGGTGACTGACTCAAAGAAGTCAACCAGGTTGAGCAGGCATGATCTACCTTTCATAAAACCAAATTGCATGGGATCTAGGATTTGGACATTCCCTATATCCTTGTTAATTAGGTCCTTGATGATGATGCGCTCCATAGCCTTACATATCAGACTCGTCAGACTAATGGGGCGATAATTCCCAGGTTCTGTAGCTGCTCCCCATTTATGGGATGACTGTAGCAGTGCACCATTTGGTAGGGACAAAGCCTGAGGTGAGCCTGTGACTAAACAGGGCACACAGATGTGGTGCCAGTTCACTTTGTAGTTCATGTAGATCACAGCCAGGGATATTATCGGGTCCCATGGAAGCTGTATTCTTGGCCTTGGACAATGCAGCTTTAACCTGTGCTGCAGTAATGCTGGGTTCCTGGCATTCTTCTGGTATTGTGATTGGTCCTTTAGGGGGGAGAGATGTGTAAAGTTGGCACTGAATCTGTTGGCCAGTATATTGGCAATATCTGTTTGCTGAGTATAGGCGGAACCATTGTGCAGTATCTCAGAGCAAATCTGGGTATTGCCATGGAGGGTCTTGATATAGCTATATAAGGCATTGTGATTGTTTTTAGTGTCTACCACAATTCTGCCTTCATAGCTAACTTTAGAGGAGAAAAGGTGTGGCTAAGAGTGCAAGAATGGCATCCTCTTATGAGCGTGATGAGTTGGTGGGAACAGGAAGTTCTTTGTGCCCGTGCTTTGCTTCACAAAGCAGCATTATATAGGTGATATACAGATGATTTGTTTCTTGTTTTGGAAGGTACCTTAGAAGAGGTCTATGCATTTGTTTGTGATCTTAATGCTAGCACACAATTTTTGAGTTTTACTAAAGGGTGAACAATAGTCAATTATTTATGTTGATGGTGTGTCAGTGCTTCATGAAATGGTTAATGCAATAGATTTAAGGGCAAAGAATGAAGTATTTTGTACTGCTCGGATAAATGGCAAGCCCATAGAGCTCAAAGTTGACACAGGTTCTAAGTGCAATGTTATGTCTGCAGAAACTGTTGCTAGGGTGTGTCATGGTGAAAGGCTTGATTTGGCAAGGTGTGCGAAGATTGTTGCTTATGGAGGTGAAGCAATTCAGACCAAAAGCTCAGTAGTGCTTTCTTGTTACTCTGCTGGAAGAAGCTACAATGTATTATTTTATGTGGTCAAGAGGCATATCCAGTCATTATTAGTTCTCAGAGACAGTTTGAAAATAGGAGTGATTTAATTTAATGAGGAAATCCACACGTTAGCTTAAAAGACCGCTACTTTAATTTTACCCAGCATATTTTTTTCTTCCTATGCTGATCTTTTCGAAGACAAACTAAGCAAACTTTCATTGTATACTCCATGAAGTTAGGCCAGCACACAAAGTTCCAATAGCCATGCAGGATAGAGTCAAGTCTGAGCTAGATAAAATGGTGCGACAAGGTGTTATTTGTCAAGTAGAAACTCCAACTAAGTGGGCATATTCCATGGTGGTAGCTCACAAAAAAAATTCAGATGACATCAGAATATGGATTGATCCATGAGATTTGAACGAAACACTAAAAAGACCTCATTATCCAGTCAAAGAAGTCACAGCTCTGATGCCAAATGCCACTGTTTTTTTCTGTCTTAGATGTAAAGAGTTAATTTTGGCAAATTCAGCTTGACAAAAAATCCTCATTACTCACTACTTTCAGTACTCCATTTGGCAGGTACAGATTTTTCAGAATGCCATTTGGGATTAATTTCTGCAAGAGAAGACTTTCAAAGTGCAATGGAACAAATTTTTCTGGGTATCCCTGTGCTATCATAGTAGACAACATATTAGTAGGAGGTAGTGATGAAGCTGAACATGACTGCAACCACAGAAAAGTTCTAGAAAGGGCACGTCAAGTGAATTTAAGCTTAATCCACACAAATGCAGGTTCAGGCTGTGAAAAGTTACTTATATTGGTCATTTATTTATGAGTACAGGCTTACGACCAGACCCTCCTAAACAAACAGCCATTCTTGAGATGCAGCACCAGACAATGTTTAAGCCCTGCAATGTTTTCTTGGCATGGTCAATTACCTAGGCAAGTTCATTCCAGACTTGAGCCAACTATCAGCACTGCTTAAAGAGCTGACACATAAAGATGTATCCTGGTCTTGGTTAGAGCAACACCAAAGAGCATTTGATGTCCTGAAACAGAGAACTGCAAGTCCACCAACTCTTAGATACAATGATATTCACAAACCAGTTACACTTTCCTGTGATGCTTCGAAATTTGATCTTGGTGCAGTCATTCTACAAGAGAATCAACCTGTTGCCTATGCATCGAGAACTCTTACCCAAACTAAGATGCAGTATGCCCAGGTAGAGAAAGAACTTTTGGCAATTGTGTTCGCATGTTCGAAGTTCCAAGATTATGTTTATGACAGACCTGTCCAGATCGAAACAGACCACCAGTCTTTAGTCACTATCTTGAAAAAGCCTATAAATTCATCTCCAGCCTGACTGCAATGTATGATGCTGAGATTACAAAAGTGTAATCTCAATCTTGTCTACAAGAAAGGCAAACTTCTTTATTTTGCTGATACCTTATCCAGATCACCCAGAAATACCACGCAACAGAATCAGAATGAGAGTCTTGATTTTGAAGTCATGGAAGTGAGAAATTTTTCTTTCACACATCTTGATGAGCTGAGAGATCACACAGCTACAGATCCAGTTTTACAAAGGCTCAACCACTTTATCAATCATGGATGACCATCAAAGAAATCGAGTTTACCTCAAAAAGTGCAAACTTATTTTTCATACAGATATGAGATTTTGTCTGACAAAGGTATCATTATGAAAGTGATTGTTCCAAAGTTTTTGCAACCAGAGTACATTACTATCTTGCATCGAGGTCACCTAGGAACTGAATCTATCAAAAGAAGGTGAGAGAGCTAGTATTTTGGCCTTCTATGTCACAAGACATTGAGGGTACTTTCATCTTATTCAGTGTGTAATGGTACAAAGCCACATCAACAGAAGGAATGACTTCAGCATAACCAGATCCCAGTACTACCTTGATCGACAGTAGTCACAGACATCTTTGAGTGGAATGATCAACATTATTTGGTGTTAGTAGACTCTTACTCCAACTGGTTCGAGAGTGACCTGCTTCTTAACCAAGAATCCAGTACAGTCATTACTAAGACGACGTGTCATTTTGCTATATATGGTAGCCCGCACAAAGTTATTTCTGACAATGGCATGCAGTTTACAAGCCAACAGTTCAAGATTTGTTGAAGAATGGGACTTTACTCATGCTACAAGTAGTCCTGAGTATCCACAGTCAAATGGTTTGGCAGAATGTGCCATTCAAACAGTTACTAGAGAAGTCAAAACAAGATAATAGTGACGTTTCCCTGAATCTGTTGATTCTCAGAAATATTCCTCTGATAAACATTTTGGTTCACCTGCTCAGAGACTTCTTTCGAGACAAACCAGAACCACATTACAAATCACTAGTCAATTGTTGGTTCCATGTGTCAAGAATAACGGGTTAGTGAAGGCCAATCTGTTGAAGAAGCACCTAGACCAGAAGTCCTGTTATGATAAGACCAGCAAACTGCTCAGTCCATTACAAGAGGGAGAAGTGGTAAGTATACAAATGTCCAAACGTTATGACCGGATTGGTGTCATGAAGAATATTTGTCCAGAGCTAAGATATTATAGTATAGAATCTGAAGGAGCAACTTTTAGGCAGAATTAGAAAAATTTTTTGAGACTAGTGTCAGAGCCTATACCACAGCACATAGCCTGTGAGAAAGAATCTTTATCTCAGAGTCAGTTGTCTGGTGTTCCAATTCCAGACGAAGTTCCAGAGGACATTCCTGTGACAAATCCAGAAGTTCCTGATACGAGTTGTGCACTGCAGACTGTCCCTGTCGCTAAACTTGGTCCCAATTGTTATGAGGTATGGTCGCATCTCTAAACATTGTAGCAGATATGAAGCAACTTGGACATGAACATTGTGTTTTGTTTCCAAAGTATATAGTAATGCATGTCTGACTCTAATATTGTTTTGTATAAAGGGCAATCATTTTAAGAGGGAGGATATATATCAATATGTGTGTATATACCTTTAAGAAGCTATCCAAGAGATTGCACAAGTGTATAAATACTGAGCATGTGCAAGATAGATGGCCATTTTGTAGTTAGCTGTTGAGATGTAAGCATGTATGTAGGTAGGGTCTGTCTGTTAACTAGTTCGTTCATATTTAATGATGTTGCCATGCATCCTGATGTGTTTCTATTTATTAAAGCATCTAAACAACAACTGCAACCTTCTTGACAAGAAATGGGTACTATTCATCTTCTTTGCAAATTTTCATTGTTCTCTATGGCTTTCATCTTTCAATAATACCATCCCACCTAAATTTCCAGCTTTAGAATTCCAGCATTCTCTTCTTTTGCTTATACAATAACTGAAGCCATTCCTCACATCTACATTGGTGTACCTGCACATCACTTTCACTGCCATTGTTACTGGCCTCCCCACCATATTATTTGTGAAAGTGCCACTTAACAGATTAACATATACCCTTCTATTTTCCCAAAATTCAGTCTATGCAGCCTGTGATAGTTTCTTTAACCTAGGACAGTAATCAAGGAGCCTCAGTCCTCACCACTGACACCGGTGAAAGACGGTCACTAAAAAACATGAATGGATTTACTCAGTATTTTCAACTGCAGCTCTCTACATCAAGCACAATTTCCCCCAGGAGCACATAGGGAACATGCTCCAGACCTGGGACTGGACTCTCTGTCTCTCCAGATCCCAAACAAGAGTCACTTTGGAGCACTGTGTCCCAATTCCAAGTAGCTTGCACACCCACAACTGGGTATTTGATTTTCACACACACACACTCCTGGGAAAGGCTGACACATATTTGCTGGCTGTATCCCCACTGCCCAGACTATAAGGTACCCACACTACCACCACTCAACCACCAGTCAGCCATTTACAAGTGTATCCAATTATACTGAGTAAAACAATACTAATATAAATAGTAGAGTATAACCAAAGTAGCAAGGCTTTTTGGAGTGGCCAAGGCATCACTAAAATAAACACAGGTACTCTCAAGATGTTAAAAGTATTCTCTAAAAGACCAGCCACAGGTTTAACATGTATGATCTCCCTTTGACAAATCCAAACTAAGTAGGGTCAAGTGTCTGGAGATTACCTATACCTTTGTTGATAAGATCCATGATGATTTGCTCCATGGCCTTGCAGATAAGGCTAGTCAGGCTAATAGGTCTCTAATTCCTGGGGTCAGTGGAAGCACCACCTTTGTGCAAGGGAATAACAGTGGACATTTTCCATTCAGATGGGAGGAAGCCAGTGCTTAGACTATGATTGAATAGAGTTCCCAATGGTGTTGTCAGTTCTTGTTGGAGCCCATGTAGGACACAGCCAGGGATGTTATCATGCTCCATAGATGCTGTGTTTTTGTCCTTAGAGAGGGCATTTACAACCTACGCTTTAGAGATACAAGGTAGGGGGTAGGTGGTAGGGATGCCATGAGGTACTTGTGGCTGGGACAGGGATGTGAAGTTTTCACAGAACCTGTTGGCCAACAGGTTAGCTTTGTCCACAGGCTCAGTATATGTGATATCATTAACTACCAGTTCAGCACAAGTCTGGGCCTTTCTTTTTAGGTTATTGATGTAACTAAAAATGCCTTATGGTTGCCCTTAGTTGAGGAAGCTAACATGGATTCATAGTTTGCTTTGGAGAACTTCACAGGAAGTCTTATTTGCTTGTTTAAGCTGAGGAGGGAGTGTTTCCAATTTAGGACTCGCTCCCTCTTACCCTTAGACAGCAATTTCTTCCTCTTATTGTAAAGCCTGTTAATGGCAGTTGTCCACCAGGTAGGTTTGCTCTTCCTTGAGGAGTTTGTTTAGTCCTATCAGGTACAGCCTAGTCAATGTAGTTATACAGGTTTTTGTATAAAGCAGTGGTGTAGAATTCAGCATAGTTGCCAATTCCATCGGGGGGGAGGTGCAGTGAAGCTAATTATACCATCACGTAAAAGTTTCTAATCTGCTTTGGAGAAATTTTTTAGCTTAGCTGTTGCTGGGGGGGGGGTCAAGTGTGGTAGTTTGAATGAGACTGATTTGTGGTCAGATCTCACCAGGGAAGACCTCACATTGGGGGTGCTACAGTGGTCCCCCATATTGGGACATGTGTGGTAACACAGTGTATAGGGCTTTGTTCATTCACATACACTTCTTTTATTTTTCTTAAAAAATCAAGTGAATCTAAAATAAAAGACGTGCTCTTTTCAGCAAGAGGCTGTCAAATAAAAACTAAGTATATGGCAGTGGCTTCTGATATGGAACCTCCACTTGCAATAACAGCTCTGTAAAGTGGATCTTCCCTATTCTTATGGGGTCTGGGAATTCTGATAAAGCAAGGTAACTTGGGTAAGGAGTATTCAAATACTCAAAAAAGTTTTCACTAATATGTTCTTCATTAAGCATTGTGATTAGCTTATCTTTCCATTCTATATATGCAGTTTTAACCTCCTCAAAGGAATGTTTAGAATAAAACGTGTCTAGCATGTTCTCTATTTTCATTATATAAATGTCAGTATCTGTAACCAGTATGCTCCCACCCTTGTCAGCCTTCATAACACATCTAGTTCTATCATTGCTAAAACTCTTAAGTGCTAATATGTCATCCTTTAAAATACTATACAACTTAAGTTTTGGTGTTTTTTTGAGAGCCTTCTTATGTTGACCTCGTATTTTGTCTTGAAGGCTGCAAGTGTGGGATGCAGTGGGGGGCAAAAACTACTGGGTCTTTTAATTTTTCTTTGATGGGCTTATCTTCTTCCGTGTAATTTTTCTCATGAAAGACAAGTTTCAAATTCAATTTCCTCACATACATTTTTAAATTAATGAAGATCCGTGTGTCACTGCTCCTTCCCTAAGGTATCAATGTAAATCCTCTGTTAAGCACTTTTTCTTCAACTGCTGTCAGTGGTATCTTCGAAAGATTTCAGATTCTGGGGGCTAATTCTGTCTGCAGACTCATGGCCTGATGGGTAGAAGTTGCTGTTCCCCAGGTACAACTGTCTCACCCCTGTCATCTGCTTCCTCCTCCAGTTGTTTTGGTCCTCCCTCCTTGGGTTCAGATGGTAGTTCACGTCTCTCTGGAATCTTGGTGGGCTGTATCTCTGGTTGTAGTTGTAATTGTTGTGATGATAATTCCTGTTCATGTGTACTGGGCTCTGGTAATAGGAGCCCTGGGGGTTGTATTGCGGCTGGGTAAGATTCTGGTGTTCTCTCATGTCTGTCTGTGCAGTCTGATGGGTACTGGATGCCATAGGTCAGCCCTCCATTAGTCTGTCCCTCATTTGTCTGTCTGGTCCTGTGGGTGTGTTCAAGTTGTGTAAAACCTGTTCATTCCTACCACCAGCATTACCAGCCTGAACATTTAGATTGTTGTTGTCAATTGTTGGCATTACTAGCATAATAATTATTGTTATTAGTATTATTGGCTATTTCTGTAGGTGTCTGTGTTATCCTGTTGCTGGCTCTCCTGTTAAAACATCTCTTGTAATTCTGCCATCCATTTCCTCCTCCTCCCCTTCTGGATCTATGCGTTGTGAGATGCTGTGGATTATCTTTATCCATTTGATCTCTGTTCATTTTTTGAAACTTTCTCACTTGAATGAACTTCTGACAATTGTGAACCTTCTCTATCACATTCTGGAATTTGTGTTCATGATCTGCCTTATGCTTACATTTAGTCTCAAGAGTCTCAATCATTTCCTTTGTGGTGTCCTGTTTTTCTTTGTTGTGTTTGATAAGTAAGTCTGTTAGTTTGAAACTAGCTTCCTCAAGAATATCATTCCATTTCTGTGCTAGTTCTTTATGGACATTGTTCTACATTTACTTTTTTATTAAGTCTCAGTCCCCTAGGTAATCTTCATTTATCTCTACTCTGTTCCAAATATATTTACTCCAAGAACAGACCTTGGTGCAGTTTAAGTTGCCTTTCTAGCTTTGCAAAATTATCAGAGTTTATATTCGCATTATTACCTTGCAGGTTGTCATTTGTAATAATGTTGGAGCACTGACCATCATCTTCCCATACTGGTACAGTTATTATGTCTTGAAGCAATCCTTAGTAACAAAATTCAGAAATATTTTACAATGTTAAACACATCAGCTTTTATACACTTAGAAGTAGGAGTAGAAAATATACATATTTCTTAATTTTAAACCAGCCTATTCAAGGGAAACGATATAAACAGGGCCATAAAAAGTACATTTTAGAACAGCAAGTACCCACCCCCAAACACTACTACTGATTAGGGCAAACTAAATCCTAGTTAAGGAAAACACTGCCTAAATATTTGCAGCCCACATTCCCAAGTTAGGTACTAAGAAAAGCATAACATATACATAAAAACACTAACTTTTAACTAAAATCGGTTTTGGCTAACTAGTGCAATAAAGCCTTTATCAGGTCTTTGATAAGAACCAAAACCATATATACATAGGTAGATAAGTAAAAAAAAGAGTTAACTAAATTGATACCAGAAAAAACACATAGCTATCTAACTATAAACATTATCTAACTAGAACACTATAAATATATTTGTCTAATAATATCTAATATGTATCAGTGTGTATAAAAGTAAGTTATTTATAGCTCAAAAAATTATTTAGACAAAATTATTTTACTTACAGCTCAGAAAAAAATGTCAGTAATTTGCACTTAAAAAGTATCATGAGAGTTTTCATGTTTACAGTCCCAAAAACATGTTTATTCAAAGACGCCCAGTAGAAAAAACATAGAAAAATAGTGGATGAATATGTGCATAAGTGTGCATGAGTATGCACCAGTATGCTAAATGGAGGAATATATATCAATACTTCATGGTGTGATGCCTGTGCACTGGCCCAGTAATCAAGGAGCCTCAATCCTCACTACTAGCACCAGTGACAGGCGTCCACATTGGGAGGATAACAAGTACACACACAGTAAAGTACAATTTCTCCTAAGAGCACATAGAAATCACAGTCAGTCTGGGGCTGGTTTCTCTCCAGATCCCCAATAAGACTCCTCACTGGCATAGCTATAGGGTACAGATCTCAGCTGAGTGGTCAAGCCAAAACCTCCAGCACCCTCTCTGTCCAACCAGTGCTTTGTGTCTCTGCCCAAGTAGCTGACACACACACACACACACACACACACACACACACACACACACACACACACACACACACACACACACACACACACACAAACTTTGACATATGAATTATATACAAACACACAGACACTCCTGTGGAAGGACAAGTTCTCCAGCTATGCCACCTCCTGCCAGACTATAAGGTAGAAATCATTGCCACCAACCACTACTTATTAGCTACTATAAGGCCCTTCCCAAAGGGTGATCAATTCCACTGTGTGCTATTACTGTTATCCAAATAGTAACTGTAACCTAGGGCTAAGGCTATTGGAGTGGCTTATACAGTATTACCAAATACATGCAAGTACTCTGAGGGCTTAAATTATCTCTACACAAAACAGCAACAGTTGAAAGGTTTAAAATATTTAATAATAAGTAATAAAAACACAAGACAATACTCATCAATTCAACACAGTGCTAACAGAAAGTTCAGAAATCACAGGAAATACTTTAAAACAATATTGTAGAATATTCTGACATAAATATAGAAAGCAGACTAATTTGGCTATATTCCTATCTGTCTCTAAGGGATACTATGTTCTAAATTCAACTTACAAGCCAAAATGCTTGTGAGTTTCCAGCTCTGAAGACAAATACAAAATGCTAAATCTTTCTCTCTGAGAAAGTCTTAAATTGATAATACACATTACTGCTGAGTCATTTCAGAATATGTTATTCTCAACACTTCTACTTGTTTCCCAGACTCACAGAACTTAAAATTGTAACATTTCTTTTTGTAATCTGCACCTGCCAGAAAGCCAAAGCAATAAAAGACACTTTACATGTAAAACCTAGTAATTACCTCTGTCTGAGAACAATAACATTTCCTATCCCAGGCATCCTGTCTCCTAGTTTGAGGTCAAACAGTCATAAAATGCTTTACTCATCAGCTTTCTTCCAGCAAGGTGCACTGTGGTTACATTTCTGAAGCACAACACATTTTTTTTACATTTGTTACACAAGTATGTGGATCATATTAATATTTACAATGACATATAATTATTTATACAATTCTATCTGGCTGGGATGGCAGCCCCTCAGTTTTTCACACATGGTAACAGCAGCATGAAAAAATGTGTTTTTTTGAATTTATTGTTTAAATCTCTGATTTGATGCAATAGTATACTAAATCTAATCAAATCTAATCAAAGTAGAATTAAGGTTACTAGACATAAAAATATTTCCCCAAAAATTCCCTAAAAACTTTACAGATTGTGTGGCAGCTTATGTAAATTCAACACACTCTTAATAGAACAATAGTAGTTGAGTCCTGGTTTTCTGAATGCATTGAATTTCAACTGCCAGCATAATTTATTTTTCTCCAAAACACCAATGCTGTCCCCTTCAAGCTCATCCATCTCCACACAGTCCAGAATGATAAAATTTAAACCAGAATGTGTGAAGTTTACTAATAAGTGTTTGGATAAGGAGTTCTTCTGGAATTTACGTTTGATGTCAAAAAGATAACCTAAGATCCTCCTTTTCAGTTTATTCATAGTCTTACCCACATAAAATGCAGGGCAGTCATTACACATGGCCCTATATACAATTTTTTCAATATTATAATTACCATCTCCTGAGGTTTTCACCCTCTTTTTAAGATGGGGTACTCAAATGAGTCACAGTCCATCAAGTAATCACCGAAAGTGCACTTAGGTGGCCTACAGATTTTTTTTTTCCTTAAATATTTTTTTATTTTCAATTAAAATAACATTTACATAATATTTTTAAATATAATTTTAAACAACTATATACAATATTTACAATAGCCTGACTTTCAATTATATACACTGTATGTTATTAAATATAGAATTAACAGATCAGTTATCAGAGATACAGCATTGATTATTGCAGAGTGTCCAACAAAGATATAACTTTCTTCCAAGAATTGTTTACCAATGGCCTGGGATAGATTCATAGTTCTTTGATTTTTATTTCCATCAATGCAGTTGTCTTCAGTAAAGTGTACAATTCTTCCAAGGTCGGGGTGTATTTGATGAATTTCACCTTCTGGTTATGCATTTCCTAGATATTGCAAGTATTGTCCATAACAAATACATATTTGTTTTATTCAGGTAGGGACCTTCATTTACATTTAGTATTATCAATATTTTAGTTAAGGTAAAGGATTCATTAAATAAAGCTTGTAAAAAATGACTGATTCCATTCCAATATGATTTAATTTTATTACATTCATAAAAAATTTGAATTGAGTCTGCTTTATTTGACTTTTCACACCTCCAGCAAAAACCATTTTTAGTAGTAGTGATCTTTTTAATTCTATCTGGTGTTAAAAAAGCTCTATGTAAGTATTTCCAGTTAAATATTTTCAAGTACTGTGTCTTAGAGGTGTAATTAACTGATAGTAAGATGTTACTTTTAATTTCTTCTGTTAACGGCAATGACTGACCTTTTGTTAAGAACTGCCAGTATGATGGTTTGGGAATTGTTTTATATGTTATTAACTCTTTATATAGATTTGAAATGGAATTTTTCTTCTCACAACTATTATATATAAATTCATACAGAAAACTTATTAGATTTGGAATATATTTAAATGAGGAATTATTAATTAATCTGCATAAATCTTGACTGTACATTAGAAAGCTTTGCAAGGTTAACCAGTCCTGTGTTGGAATATTGTAAGCAGTAATATAGCCATTGTTAATTCTTTCCAGTTGGCAAAATAATTTGGGTTTATCCAGTCTATTGTAGTTTTAAGTACAGATGCTTTTATATATGTTTCTATTTCTGGGAAGTTCAATCCTCCTTGTTTCCAGGGTCTAATGTAATGAGTTAGAGCTACTTTATTCTTTTTGGGATACCATAAAATTGTATTAAACATGAGTTTCTTTTAGAATGCATCTTTCAGGAATTAACTGTATTGCTAATGCTACATATAGTATTTTTGGCAATAAGACCATTTTTATTAATTACAATCTGTCTTCAAAAGTTAATATAATTTTGTTCCACTTTTCTATATATATATTTTTATTGTTTCAATAATGTTTTTATAATTTATTAATATTGTTTCATTTATATTTTTGCATAACACTATTCCTAAATAATTTAGCGTAATTTCTTGTCTTCCTGTGATGGATTTATCTGTAACTTGTAGGTCTTTTTTTTATTTAAAATTAGAAATTTTGATTTTGTTCTATTAAAGTGTAGACCTGAAATCTCTCCTAATGACTCTCTGGAGTTTGATAGGGTTAATAAAATATCATCAGCAAAAGGCATTATTTTAGATATGTACTGGTCATAGACTTCTATTCCTTTTATTCTTGGATTATTGCGTATTATTTCTGCAAGTATTTCTATAGCCAAATCAAATAAAATAGGAGAAAGGGGGCATTCTTGTTTAGTACTTTTTGTTATATGGATAGATGCTGAGGTGAAAGGACCTAATTTAATGTAGGCTAAGTTATTAATATATATGTTTTTTAATAATAAGATGAAGGGAGAAGGAAATTCAAATAATGCTAAATTTTTAAATAGATATTCCCAGTCGAGGGCATCAAAGGCTTTTTCTATGTCTGATCTGATTATAAGTGTTTCTCTATCTTCTTTATTCACATAATCTATAAGAGTAAGTATCCTTTTAATATTATCATGTGTGTGCCCATTATATAAAAATCCAGTTTGATCATTATTAATTGTCTTTGAAAGTGGGATTTTAATTCTGTTAGCTAGGATTGACATGAATATTTTGTAATCATTACTCAGTAATGATATAGGTCTGTATGAGGTGCAAAGGTCTGATGGTTTATTATCTTTTAGAATTGGTGTTATGAGAGAATATTTCCATAAGGGTGGAATTTTTGCTTCTGACTGGACTTCTAGCAAAGTTTTATGAAAAAGGGAGATTACTGTTGAAGGGAAAAGTTTGTAAATTTCCATAATTATACCATCTATCCCTGGAGCTTTGTTAGATTTACTTTCTTTTATTTTGTCAACAATTTCTTTGTAGGATATAGGTTTTTGTATGTCTAGATTTAAGTTTTCAGGATTTTTTTATACTGATAAGGTTTGTATCTAAGTATATTTGGTTGGTATCTAAATCTTCTTTTTTGAAGTGATCCATATAATGGAACTGAAATGCTTCAAGGATGTCTTCTATATCTGATACTTTTTTCCCTTTCTTTTCATGATATATACTACTAATGTTATTTGCATTAGATTGTATTTTAATTCTTGTAGATAACTTATGTAGCTATCTGGGGGAGGTGGCTAATGAGTTTATTTTTAATTTTTCCAAGGCTAGACAAGTTTTGTGTGTTAGAATTTCATTATATTTTTTATTTAATTCCTCTATTTCTTTTTTGACTTCTGGACAATTCTGATTTTTTTTTTCAGATTCCCACTCTCTAACTTTGCTTTTGTACTAGCTAAGGGTCTTACCACATAAATACACTTTTAATGAGTCCCAAACCATGATTTTACTGATTTCTGTTGTATTATTAATTTTGAGAAATAACTGTAGTTCTGACAACATCCAGGTCTGAATTCTTTAATTTTCGTGATATATGATGGAATTCTAGTTGAGAGGATTAAAGGTTTAAACTCTATTTGGAGCTTCATTATCAGAGAGTCATGATCTGAGAAGGGGCATGGAACTATTGAGAAGTTGAGGATTTTTGTTTGTAAATCTTGAACTATGAATAATTTGCCTATTCTAGTTTGTGTTCTAAATCTATGGTCTTTATGGGAAAATAATAAGGATTTATCATCTTTTACTTTAAGTGTCTATTAAATTAAATGAATCAATCCATTTTTTTAAGGATTTTGAAACAGTTGCTATGCGAAAAGACTTCTTGGTGGTTTCAAAAGCTTCTAAGGTACAATTAAAGTCTCCTCCCAGAATAAGATTTCCTTTATAATTGTTGGAAATAAAATCTAGGTGTTTTTTAACTGTTCCTGCTCCAATTCCAGGGAACCAATATAGATTAGCTAAGGTCCATATTCTGTTATTAAATTTAATTATAACAAATGCTAGTAGACCTTCTTTGTCTTCATATTTATAAATAACTTTTGGAGTGATTATGTTTTTCTTCCAGCGAATTGATACGCCTTTTGTCTTTGTTCTATAGGAGGATTGAGCTAAGACTGTATAGTTCTTAGGGTTCGATATAAAGCTATCATTAGAATTAAAATGCGTTTCCTGGAGAAATACTAGTTGTGCCTTATTTAGATTTAAATATTTTAGTAAGTTTGATCTTTTATTTGCATTATTTAAGCCGTTAGTATTTAATGATATGAATGTTAAATCAGTTTCAAGTTATTGTTGAAAGAAACTTTTTGCTTTTTTTTTTTATTATAGTAGTTATACCATATTCTCTGATAACATTGGATGTTATTTTTATGTGTGTAAACTTGGGAGTGTAATTTAATGTTCTTTCTTCTTTAAATATAAGTAGGGTAAAATTCTGGTCAGGCTTTAAAAAAGTACTTCTATAAAACATTAATTCTAAAGTATCAAATACAAGTCAATATGAATTTCCCATTAAACATGGAATGAAAGTAATTCCTAATCCAATAGATAAAGATAGATCTATTGGATTATCACTCATACCTTAACCAACAATATCAACTGAGCTCCATATGTTAAATTAATATATGGAGAATTTTCTTAAAAGAGATATGAAATTCTATATTATTCTATTATTGTTCTATAGTATTTTATATATATCAGGATGGAATGTTAGTGTAAACAATTATTACATTGACTTAGAAAATATCCAATATTTAGTTACCCTTAAGAGATCCCAAACATGTCAGATATGTATTCTTGGATAAATTAAATGCAACAGAGGAGCATGCACTAAATAAGCCAACAACAAATAGATTATTACTAAAATAATTTGACTAAAAGGACTCTACAGGAGACAATGAGTGATTACCAATGAAATATGAATTTACTGTAGGTGTACTGTCTTCCTTTACTTTACCACTCTTCAGCTCACCAACTTCAACTTACACTTATGAAAAGACATGGCTTATCAGTGGTATCCTGACTCTGAGTAGAGGCGCCCTACATTCTAGTGTGCAGTGCTTTTACATATTTATAGATTTACATGGCAGAGTCTAAGAATGAACTATGATCACCCTGAGAATTCCCATCCTGCATAGGGCACCCCTTGCTTCCAGAATGGGTAATCACATCAGGTCTAGAATGAATGTGAAGGTACCTATATGGTAATCAAGACTTATTGTACTGTTTTGGATAAGTTTTAAACAATGTATCTTTCTATAACTTTTTTAACAACCTCTTTTTTGGAAAGGTTTCATGCAAGAAAGAGTTAAAATTTGTATTAATTTATGGCCAGCCTATAGGATTTCAAATCTAATTAACTAATTAAACAATTGGAACCATTATTTAAACTGAGGGTGAGTGGAAAAATGTAGATTCTGATGAAGTCTCCGTGGAGGAGATGAAAGTGCTCAATCTGGTTGCTTTTTACTGTCTTTTATTGTTTTTTCATTAAAATTTGTAATTTTTGCTGAACTGCGGTGGATTATTGAAGGAATTACATTTCTACTATGGAGGAAAGCCTTTATTGATACTGGACTGCGCACTGGAGTTTTTGTTTTGTGGTTTTGTGTGATTTTGGGTTACTAGTAATCAAGACTTACCTTAGGTAAGTATTAAATAGTATTTAGAGCATCTTAGAGAGTTCTTGGTGCATTTAGAATACTCTTAAGCCTCTCCTCCCTTGACCAAAAACAGAGATTTCCCTTCCCTTTCTTCCCTTGTTTTAAATCAGTACTAATAAAAGAAATTCAGCAAACATAGGCAAACAGAAGTAACATTCAGTAGTCCATCTTGTACATGACTTGCAATCCATTAAACAAATCAGTGACTAACATCACTTTAGTAAACATTATAAAGACAAATTAGAAATAATTTCCTAGCTCTTTAAATTTTCTGATAAAGCAAAAAGTTAACAATAAGCAATTTTAACTAAAAGTATAAAGCATTTCAATTTTTCCTTGCATGTATACATTTCTACTTATATTGTAGTGTCAATAGCTGTCTTTGAAATCTGTACAATACTTCACTTCTTCAAATCATTCCTTTTTCAATTCAGGTTTTGTTTTGTCAAAACGGCAACAAAATTTCAAGGGCACAATTAATATTTAGACTGATGTTTCAAATAAATAACTTGTCAGTTGCCAATTGAGTTAGTTTAGAATGTATGGTTAGTGCAAATATAGCATGCTGCAAAAATAATATGTATTTTTTCGTGTGCTCTAGAGACTGTCATATGCAATTGACATATATAATGTAGCATATATAGAACAGATAGCTTACAGATTCAGGTTGTTAAAGTAAATTATGCTTATTAATCAGGCAGTTTCATTTAAATTCACAAATAATTTGGGAACATTTCAGTTGAGTTTCCAGGAATGTGTAGTCAAATGTGAGTAATTGAGTCCACTTTTCCTCATAAACATATGTCACAATGCATTAAACTAAGCAGAGTCTAACATCTGACTAATAATCATTATAAAGACAAAGAATAGTAATTTCCTAGCTCTTCAAACTTTCTGATATCGCAAAATGTTGACAGTAAGCTATTTTAACTGGAAAACTAAAACATTTCAATACTTCCTTGTGAATATACATTTTTACTTTTACTGTAGTGTCAAGAACTGTCTTTGAAATCTATGCATTACTTCACTTCTTTCAAGTCATTCATTTTACAGTTCACATTATATTCTGGCAAAATGTCAATAGCATTTCAAGGGCACATTTAATATTAAACCAGATATTTTAAATGAATAGCTATCAGTTGTCAAGTGAGTTTGTACAGTGTGAGGTAACTGCAGAAATAACATCTTGCAAAAATTAATATGTATCTTTTCATGTGCTCTGGACTGTCAGTTTCAAGTAACATATAAAATGTAATTTTTACAGTGCAGACAGCTTGTGGAATCAGCATGTTAAAATGAGCTTGTTTGCCTTTTCAGCTTTTCCCTGTTAGGAGTCGCCACAGTGGAACTCCGGTCCACTAATGATTGGCAGTAGATTTTTATGGTGCTGAGTTGCCAGCCCAATGCCCAACCTTCAATGAAGGCACGCCCATTCACGCATGTCTTTCGAACGCTACTACATTTTAATCAAGCAGCTACATTTCAGTGCACATGTATTTTGGGAACATTTCAGTTGTGTTTCCAGGAATGTGTAATCCTATGAGGATAAATCATAAAATATATACAAATAGTCCTATTATATATTTATTTTACCTTGTTTGGGTTGTTTTTCATTTTAATAACTAAACAACATTACTTTTTCTTATTATTTATCTGTGAGGCTAAATGCACTTCGCAGACTCACAGTGTCCTTAGAAACTGCAGCAATTGTTTACTGTTGCTATGGCAACACAAATAGAATGTGAAGAAAGCTTCACTTCTCTTAACCAACAGTACATTTTTCCCTCCCTTTTTTATGTATTTGTTAATACTAAAAGGAAATAATTCAAAGGACATATGTACATGAATGGAACATTTGAGTGTTAATCACAAACATGTCCCCAGTCCCAATAAGCATTACAGTGACTATCATTAATCTAATAAATATTGTAATAACAATTAATTAGGTTCACTATTCCAATTAGTCTACCTTAAAACTAGATTATTTTAGACTATTATTTATCTATGTATAGTGAGTTATTAAATATATACAGACTGTATTAGTATAGTAAATAGGAGAGAATTTAGAAAGGGAGACAAGATGCAGTCAAAATAAATAATGAGAAAAGAGAGAAGAGAGAAAGAAAAGAGAAAATTAAGAGAAAATACACATATACTATGTATGTTGATTTACAGTATAAATATTTTATGTGCTATATAACCCTCCTTCTGTGAAAGAAAAGTACCCTGTTTTACATACCTGAGGTAATGTGAAAACTCTCATGTGTCATCTATTTTCAAAAAATATAGATAAAGATTGCAGTAGTTAGTTAACTTTGTTTTAAAATTCCAAGCAGTAAAATTGGTCCTTTAAAGTAATGTTAAAACAATTCATATCATAGTAGATGCTTTGAGAGATTTGGCTGTAACAGTATCAGTCTTTTGCTTCTTCTTTTTGACATCTGTCCAGACATTTGTTTCTTTTGTTCTCTTGGGAGAAGGTGACATCCAATCCATATCTTCTGGTAAAGTAATCACATTATTAGTTTTAATAAATGAAGAGGCTTCTTCTAAGTCAATAAAAGTCCTCATCTTGTTGGCATACAGTATTCTTATCTTAGCTGGATATGCAAGTTGTGCCTTGATGTTATTTTGTTTCAGAAACTTTATCATTGGCCACACTTTTTTCCTTTGTTCCATTATTCTAGATGAATAGTCGTTATCAAATCTTATCAGGCTCTATTTATATTTTAGAGGTGCCTTCCTCCAAGCAGATCTTAAAATCAGTTCCTTGTCCAAGTATGAAAGAAATTTGATAATTATTGACCTAGGAGGAGAGTTTGAGTTAGTGGCAGATTTCCCAAGAGCTCTCTCTGCCCTTTCAATGCCAAAGGAAAGTCCTTCTTTTGAATTTAAAAAGTCAGGGATCCAGCTTGATAAAAAGGAAATAATATCCTCGCCTTCTGCGTTTTCAGGTAATCCAAAAATCCTGATGTTATTTCTCCTCTCCCTATTTTCCAAGTCATCTACTTTATTAACCAACCAAGTGTTTTGTTTAAGAAACAGTTCTTTCTGTTTCCTCTTCATTAAGTCTACTTTCTAAGTCATTTAGAGAAACCGCTATTATTATCCTTGTCTGGTGTTGTAGCATTTCCTGGAGGGTGTCATCCTTTTTCTGACTGCTTGTTTTAATATTTTCCAGGTCCTCTTCAAAATCATCCATCTTCAAAGACAACTCCTTCAGGGTAGATGCCATCTGTTGTAGTTCCTTCTTTAAGGCAGCATCCTGGTGAGAATTCTTTGAGTTGCTCATTTTAACAAGTGAATATATCTCCAAGCTTTTTGACAGGAAATTATTTGTAAAACTTCACCAAAGTTTCTAATTATGTAAATTAGACCTTTATCTATAAGATTTTACACTTTGAAGAAAAAAAATAATATTTTTTTCCAGTCTTATTTAACTAGTTATATGGAGCTCTGAAATACTGCTGCTTTCAATTAGCCATTCAGGCTCCGCCCCCTGGCCTACAGATTTTAGTGCTCATGTCATCCTTGTGTTTCTTATTTTTCTTTCTGGGCTCTCCTCCATTATCACTGCAAGATTAAAATTTCTCATACATTTTTCATCCATATTTTAATCCTACTTAAAACCCTTTTTCATTTTTCTGTCCTGTTTCTCATCATCTACATATGATAATCAGCCAAAGGGGGTGTCTAAGCCAGTGGTTCAGTCTGTTCTCTTCCTCAAATTTAAAGAACGACCCAGCCAGTAAATCCAATGATATATTTTCGTAATAACAAAACTTGACTTCTCCAGCGCCTCGGCAAAAGCCTTTAACAGAGTATACCAATACCATTTCTCATTTCTTTTTATATAATAAAAACAGCACTAATAAAACAATTAAGAACAACTCATTACAAGAGCCATTTCCAATTAAGCTCTCTATTTAACCCCTTAGGATACAGAGTGTCAAATTTTAAAATAAAAAGTGCTTCCTTCCATTGCAATTTATTTTTTAGGCACATGCCTCTTTCACAATACACTTTTTCTAAAATCGTGCCTTTTAACTTATTCCCATCACTATTATGGTACATTTTAAAGTGTAAACCTAAAGGACTTTCCACTTTTTCATTTCTAATGTTTCTTAAATGTTCTAAAAATCTAACTCGGAAACTACGTTTAGATTCCCCTATATAAAATAAATTACATTCACATTTAAGGACATAAATAATTCCTTCCATCACACAACTGTACCTATCATTCAAGTTAAATTTCTGTCCATTTATTCTATCAAAAGAACTTACTGTGTAACTACATATACTGTAGTGTCCACAGGCTTTAAAGCCTGGATTTAATATGTGTTTATTCAATCTTGTTGCAGGAAAAGTGAACTGAGCATGCACCAACATATATTTAATGCTTTTTCCACGCTTATATGACACCATAGGTCTTTGAGGTAATAACTCTCCCAAAAGGGGATCTTGTGTCAGATAATTCCAATAGAACATAATTATTTTAACCAACTTTTCTGTATGAACCCCATAAGTAGTCACAAAAAATACTTTATCTACTTGCTTATTATTTTTATTCTTATCTGGTCTACCTCTATACTCCACTAATTTATTAACATGGCTTTCAAGCCTAAGGTTATTTCTAGCTTGCTCTACACATTCTGCACCATAACATCTCTGTATAAATCTGTTACAAATGTGTTCAATTTGTTTCTCTTTTTGCTTTATATCACTAGTTAGTCTTGAAATTCGCAAAAATTAATTATAAGGAAGTGCAGATATTAAGTGTGGTGGATGGCAACTAGTTCCACATATAAAATTATTTACTCCCTCAAATTTATAATGAACTGAGGTCACCACTTTATTACCTTCTACTTCTAGATTTACATCTAAAAATGTAACTTTCTCTCCACACTGAGCACCATCAAAGTTTATTCCAAAATTATTACAGTCTAATTCCTGAATGAAATTATCTACACTGGATCTACCACCTTCACATAGAAAAATTAAATCGTCTATGTAAAGGTAGTATTCTACCACATAATTTCTGAAAAAACTCATTCTATACAAAAATTTTACTTCAAAATGTCCCATGAATAGATTGGCATACATTGGGGCAAACACTGCTCCCATTGCTGTTCCCTTTATTTGTTGGTATAAAGTGCCATTGAATTCAAAATAATTATTTTAAGACAAAACTGTACTAAATCAATTATATAATAAGTTAGTGGAGTATCTCCCAGATGAAACTTAAGAGCCTCAATACCTAATTCATGTGAAATGTTCATATACAAATTTTTGACATCTATCACTATCCAATATCTATTTTCATTCCATTGAATTTTTCTTGCTTTCTCCAGAAAGTCAAAAGTGTCTCTAATATAAGAAGACAATATAAAAAGAAATGAGAAATGGTATTGGTACACTTTGTTAAAGGCTTTTGTCGAGGCGCTGGAGAAGTCAAGTTTTGTTATTATGAAAATAAATCATTGGATTTACTGGCTGGGTCATTCTTTGGATATATATTCTTTTTGGGTGGTGAACTATCTTCCTCAAATTTAGTCTGCACCATTGTCCATTTTACTGCACCTTTAGCATGCATGTAGCAATTTACTCACTCCCTTTATATTGCCTCAAATCCAGGTATTATTAATATCCACTCCTATTCAGTAAAGCCCACATTTATTCTATGCTTGCAATGTCAAGTATTACTTTTACAAGTACAGCATGATGCCAACTGCTTTTATAAATTGAGTTTATTTTCCTTCATATAAACAACATCAGTAGCATAATCAAATGATGTCTGGAGTAATAAACAAAAATTCATTAGTACTTACTGTGTAATATTCCAGCATATATTGGAAAATATATACATATATTGTTTTCTGGCCTGAGTAATTTTAACACATTCAGGAAAATTTACAAGGTGGAGATTTTGCAAAAAAAAAATTATTAGAGCCTTGCTGTAATGTATAAAACAATGTCCTAAACTTGAGCTTTAGAAGTTTGATGAAGACATTCCTTGAAATACAGTGCATCTCTTGACATTAGTTTGTACCATGATATTTTAGAAGGAGAGACATGATGAGTGAAAACGATGACATAAGAGTTCAGTTTTAATCAGGCAAATGAAGAATAGATGTAATAACTGAATAACATTTGTGATACTCATGCACTGGCCAAGTAATCAAGGCACCTCAATCCTTACCACTAGCACCAGTGAGGGGGGTGCACATTGGGAAGGATAACAAGTATACACACAGTAAAGTGCAATTTCCCTTAAGAGCACACAGAAATCACAGTCAGTCTAGGGCTGGTTTCTCCCTTTCTCTCCAGATCCCCAATAGGAGTCATCACTGGCACAGCTATAGGGTCCCGATCTCAGCCTAGTGGTCAAGCTAAAACCTCCAGCACCCTCTCTGTCCAACCACTGCTTCCTGTCCCTGCTCACGTAGCTCACACACACACACACACACACACACACTTTGAGATATGAGTTATATACAAACACACCAACACTCCTCGGGAAGGCTGGCACAGGTTTTCCAGCTATTCCCCTTCTCTCCAGACTATAAGGTAGAAATCACTGCCACCAACCACTAATATCAGCTATTATAAGTCCCTTCCCAAAGGGTGACCAGTTTCACTGTGTAATATTACTGTTATCCAAATAGCAAGTGTGACCCATGGTTAAAGCTATTGGAGTGGCCTGGACAGTATCATCATATATAAGTAATGTACTCTAAGAGCTTAAATTATCTCTACACAAAACAGCCACAGTAGAAATGTTTAAAATATTTAATGATAAGTAATAAAAACACAAGACAAATCTCATCAATTCAACACAGTGCTAATCAAGAGTTCAGAAATCAAATGAAAATGCTTTATAATAATACTGTAGAATAGTCTGACATAAATATAGAAAACAGCTAGACTAATCTGGCTATTTATATCTATCTCTAAGAGGAATCACTGGTCTAAATAAATATCTTATTTACGACGTAAGTGCTGGTGAGCTGATGTGTTCAGGTTCAGACAAAATACAAAATGCTCTCATTTCTTTCTGTCCTTAAATTGACAACACATTACTGCTGTCATTTCAGATTACATCATTCATAACAGTTTTGATTTCGTTTCCCAGGCTTACAGAACTTAAACGTTACATTTATTTTTGTAATCTGTACCTGCAGGAAGTCACAACAATAAAACTCTTGTCCTAAGACAATAGAAAGAATTTCTTAGTCCAGACATCCTGTCTCTGAGCTTGAGATCAAACAGTCCTAAAATGCTTGACTTATCAGCTTTTTTCCTGCAGGGTGCACTGTGGTTACATTTTTGAAGCTCAAAACATAACACAATTTTCTTACATTTGTTACACAAGCTTGTGGATCCTATTAATATTTACAACAGGGTCACCTACATTTAGTCGACAGCTCATTTCACTGACAACCAAGTCAGCAGGCCCAATTCACTGAAACTTCATTTCACTAGACACTTCATTTCACTGACACTCATTTCATCGACAATGATATATGGCCTATTCCCCACTGTAGAGCGACCCTGGAGTTAGAATATATAGTAAGGGAGGTATGGGGGTGTGAGGGGGATGAAGCCCCCTACATATCATAATTGTTTTACAGTATACAGATGCATTCTTACAAGTGCAATGAATAACTATTTCCAAAAAACCATTATAGAACCCCAGTATGTTGGGGGGCTTCACCCACCACGCCCCCATTCTAACTCCAGGGTCACTCTACAATGGGGAATAGGCCATATATCACTGTCGACAAAATGAGTCTCAGTGAAATGAAGTTTCAGTGAATTGGGGCTGCTGAGTTGAGTGTCAGTGAAATGAACTGTCAATGAAATTAAGGTGATCCTTACAATGACAGAATTATTTACAAAATCCTATTTAGCTAGACTGGCAGCCTTTGCAACATCTACAGATGGGTTTGTAGGGGGTAGAATTTATGGCAACCTCTTCAAATCCAAACAATCTCACTTAGTTGCTACATCAGGACACTCATGTTTTTTCTTTCTTTCTTTTATTTTTATTTTGTACTTGTGGTTTTACATGAGTGCATACACACACACACACACACACACACACACACACACACACACACACACACACACACACACACACACACACATACACACACACCTGTAATCCATGCTGACACTCATAGCCGGCCTTAGGCACAGGCCAACTAGGCGGCCGCCTAGGGCGCCACTCTAGCAGGGGCGCTTTTCCAGTATTTATTTGGTGTAGGTAGATCAGGATGGGGGCACCAGGTGGTGTGGTAGGGGGCGCCGTGGAGCTCTTTTGCCTAGGGCACCAGTTGACCTAAGGCCGCTCCTGCTGACACTTATTCAAGATTTACAGAAGCAGATCAGCTGTTTGCTCAGAGATCAGTATTTGCATATAGTCACACACACACATCTATCTTAATTTCAGTATTATGTGATGATTTATGTATTCATTTTTAGGATGTCTTCTTCCTTAGATTTAGCAGTATGCAAATATGTCTTTAAGACTTGGAAAACTTATGAAGCTCTTTTGTTCCAGAAACACAGGTGAGTATGAATTAGAATGTTTGTGGATAGATGCTTGATAACCTAACTAAAATGTGGCAAACTGCATATTTGTAATCTCCTATTCTGTTTAATATACCAGATTCATACACTGGTTAGATAAAGAGTTATCATTATGTAACAAATAAAGTCATTTTGGGAATAAAGGAACTTCCTGTAAATTTTAATTAAAGGAGCACATACTTTGAAAAAGTATGACCAATACCACAGTATATTTAACTACAGAAGCCAAGGAATAAAATGTTGTTCTTGCATTCCATATCTGGCATGGTATGTAAAACTACTTCTTCTTTTGGCTTTTCCCGGTTAGGGGTCACCACAGCAGATCACCTGTCCGCTCATGATTGGCAGTGAAGTTTTACGGTGTCGAGTTGCCAGCCCGGCGCCCAACCTTCCACAGAAGGCACTGTGATGTCTCCTACTGAACCCCAAGAAAACCAAACTTCTGCTCTTTCCACCCACTTACCTATCTCCCTCCATTGATTTCACACTTACATCAAACAATGGCACACTTATCACTCCTGACCAAACAACTAAACTCCTGGGTATTACTATTGACAACCAACTAAAATTTGACTGTCATATCAACTTCACTATAAAAACAACTAACAGGAAACTCGGTTCACTCTATAGAATCAAATCTTTCTTAACTCCTGAGGCTAGAACTACTATAGCTAGAACCCACTTAATCTCTACCCTTTTATATGCCTCCTCTATATACACTAATCTGTCTAAGTACAACCTCAATAAACTAGCCACATCATACAACAACATCGCCAGATTTGCCACTGCCTCTCCATACAGAACTCACCATTGCTTGAATCTTATAAAACTAGGGTGGCTGGAACTACACCACCTTTTAAAATACTATCAACTCACTATTGCCCATAAAGTCCTCTACCACTCTGAAAACACACCAATGCTCTCCACCCTCATAAAGCCCTACCACAACATGAGGAATCTTCATTCCTTTAACAAAACACTGATAAAAACCTCTAGAGCAAATAATGTAGCAGGTGACTCCATATTTTCTAACTCAATTGGCAAAATATGGAATCAACTACCACCAGACCTCACTTCCCTGACTTCTATTCCACTATTTAAAACCAATCTAAAACTCTTCCTAACTAACCACTGGCTATGCTCTTGCAATAACCCTGGGTAGCCATTCTCTCTTGCTTTCTTTCCCGCCT
This sequence comes from Protopterus annectens, assembly GCF_019279795.1. Lineage (NCBI taxonomy): Eukaryota > Metazoa > Chordata > Ceratodontiformes > Protopteridae > Protopterus > Protopterus annectens. The sequence continues at coordinate 360,230,871 of NC_056726.1, read as the reverse complement.
TTTCCTCTCACCTGATCTACCTTTCCTCTACTCCATTACTCTAGCATACTTCACTTTCCCCTTTAAAAAATTACTCCTGTCTATAGCTCATTATTTATAGAAAATTCTAGATTTTGATACTTATGTCTATGGTAAAACTATCATAACTTAGTAAAGCATCTATTATAGACTCCTGCTAAGTCTCACATTGTACTCACATACTTAGATAGCCTGTAATAAGTTTATGAAAATGTTTTTTATTGCATAACTTGTATATTCTTAGCTTGTTAAGTAGTAGTTAGTGGAGCTTTTCTCCTCGGGCCTCCACTGAAAATGGACATGTATCCAGTTGGACTAGCCCGGTTAACAAATGTAAAATAAAATAAATAAATAAACACACACACACATAGGGCCAATTTGTAAAACTATTGATAAACGATATTGTGGCTGCACTGTTGCATAGAGATGTAATATCTGACTTGTAAAAGGATTGTAACAAGACTTTTCTAAACCATCTTTTAATCTTGAAATTGAGGAGGATATACTCAGCAATAACTATTAGCTTTAAGCCATTGTTTAGCATGGTGTATCACAGTACAATAAAATAGCTTCATGTCACATTAGCAAAGGAACAAACAATGAGCAGAGTTTCAACTAAAACTAAAACCTTTTTAGTTTTCCTACCACTGGAATTCACCATCTATAGGGGTAAAGTTTTACACGCCCTCAAATGGAGAATGTTGTAGTCCTTCATTTTTGGTACTAATATATCAGCTCCAGGTTTCAATAAAGTGATTCTTTAAGCTCTGATATATGAAATCACAATTTGCATATAATGCATTTATTAATGTGTCTGGAACTGCAGAAAAACAGTATAGAAGTGGTCAGGAATCCTAAATAAAATACAGAACCTCACCTTGCATAACCATAAAGCAGATATCATGTGGCTGACTCTCATTCTTTCAGTACAAAGTAAGTCACATGAAAATGTCATTGAAAGAAAAGTAAAGTCCTGAAATCAATATTGTTTGGATACACAACCTAAATGGTTACATATCGATTACATTAAGGGGCAAAGATCCATCATCAGGTTTACAAAATGGGAAGAATGGCATTCAGAAATACCACAAGCTATTTCTATAATGCTCTAAAGAGCATTCATATGTAACTGAATGCATGCCAATGTACTTCCCTGGTAGCTCACAGTTCCTCAAAAGGAGACGTTCACTCTTTGTAGAGTCCCAGTTTGGTTATATATAATCTCTGATGAGTTATATGGAGCCATCATCACATCAGAAACATTTATTATTCTCTGAAAAAAAGATACTACAGAATCAAATAGTGCGTGAGAGTAAGTGCAATACTGGTAGAATAATGCAGGAAATTATATATGTTGAAATGTGTTATTTGTGCATATATTCTTTCTATATTAAAAACATTAGCTTCAGGACTTGGCTAAAATATTTACCTGAGTAATATCTTGACATTCCAGTCATTACCAAAACATATTCCATTACATATTGTATTTATCAAATAAGCAACAGAATATGTAGTTTCGATTTAAGCCAAAATGACATGTAATTTATCTATTTATTGCAATTTGACTGCCTATGGTTATTTTCAGATTAATCTCAGTGTCATATTAATTGTGATGTGACATAGTTTTGCGAGGTTACAGGGGGAAAAACAATTTTCTTCACTGACTGGTGACATGGCGTCTCTAACATTCACATGAACCATTATCAGTTTAGGCAGGTACTACCAGGTTTTGCATTTTACCTGAAGAAAGCATCTTCGGTCTCAAGGCCAGCTTAAACTAAAATCCCACTGTATGAAAATCAGTTTATCACATAGAGGTTTGACTATTATTATACATGTTGCATACATATAACCTGGTATTGTATGAATGCTGTTGCATTTTTATGACTTTTGTTATCAATAACCAATTGAATAAATGCATGCCTTCTGGTGATATCTGTTGGCCAGCAAACTGCCTTATTATAATACTGAAGTGGTTTCACACCTATATGCTTTTACTGTGGTACATTTTGCATCAAAATAAGGTGATCTATCTTCACCTGATTACCAAATGAATACATAAAAAATAAAATTGTGACAGTGAGTAAAATGCTGCAGTGAACAAGGATGATTTGCTTAGCAGCCACCTGAGATGGCACTGCTAAACTGTTTCTTACTGCAGTCTCAGTTCACTGGCATACTGTACCTGTTCAAAGGAAAATTGTTGCATTTTCTATCAGGAAATACAGGACAGGTTCTATGAATATTGGCATTGCTTACTGAAAATGAAGGGAGTAGGCTGATATATATTTTACAGCAGGGAAGGAAAGTGTGCTGAGTGATGGTACTTCTGGTTCAAGCAAGGCTAAATCTGACCATCACTGAGGAATGGGAGGAGTTCATCTCGGCGTAAATGCAGCACTGAGCTCCTGTCTTAAGGTAGGGGACACTAGCCAGGAATAAGGTCATTGACAGCCACATCACTAATGCTGTAGGAGGAAATGAAGTGAGCAGTTTAGCTTCAGTTTTAATTATGGTTGCTGCCTGTTGATCTATCCCAAGTCTTTAAACTTTATGTGCATTGTAGTATTCTGGGTACCAAGTATATGTTCAGTACTGGTAGGTAATTTATACATGGGGACTGCACTGTTAAATATACATTATTATAAAACTGCAAGAAAAGTACTGTCAGCAGCCAGACAAGGAATTTTGCTTTGGTGGTAAATTATGGATGGCGTTATCTTTTGTACTATTATTTTTGGCTTGAGAACCAGATAATGGGCATTGATTTTATTCAGGCATGGTTAAGAAATCTTTGCAGGGAAGAGTGTTTCGTTACACTAATATAACAATGAATAGCTATGTGCAGTAGCTTTAAATGGTCTGGATGTAGATAAATCTTTACTATTGGATTGCTCGAAAAGATGTGAAGACGGAATTATTGGGTTTTATATGGTCAATTCAAATTTGAGTACACAGTCATTTTAATCTTTTCAGCATAGATATATTTGTTTCATTACCTTGGATGGTACACTTTTTTTAAATGGTTAAATTCAGCACTGTGCATATAGTGGTATTACCGTATACTCTTTTGTTTGTATTTCCACCATACTTCTCAGGTAGATGGCATTGCAAAGTAGGCTGAAGTATATTACAGGAGATATACCATTCACAAAAACTCCTTCATGGAGTAGTATCTCCCTGATCTCAAATCCCTGAATGGAAAAGTCCTAGAAAGGTTTTGCATTTGTTTAGTGTACTGCAAATCTGCAGTACAAGCAATTTTACACCCATGCTGGGTGTTTTTCTTTCCCATGTAGTTATACAACCATAGAGTTAGCATATTTAAATGAGAATGTGATATATGTGCTGTGAGGGGGGCTTGTCCATCTACAAAGTATGTTTTTTTCACATTTATCATTCACAGATTTGGAACATATATTTTTTGACAAGTTTACTTCATTATGTTGCTGGTCGGGACTGTATGTCAACTTCTCATAAGGGATTCATATTTTACTGCTTATGAGGAAAATGGTTTTCCTGTGAGTTCTCCACATAATAGTGCAAGTATATGCTTTACTGACAATTAAGTGTCTTGCCAATATTTCTGTGCATTATAATTTATGAGCAGCTCGCCTATATATTTTCTTCATAACAAAATAATTACTATATTTACAGCTAAATAGCCTACTTGGAATGCAGGTTCATTTGTTTCACACATCAGACTCCGAATGTAATTCTATAAGCAGAATTACATTAATTAACGTTTGAAAGAAATTTAATTAAAAGGACCCAGAAACAACATGCAATGAAAAGACCATATGCTGAAGTGAATGATTATGTCAAAGGAATTAATCATAGTTGAAATGAACTCTGTGTTACTCAGATTTCTTCATGAATGTAGGAATTTCATAGTAGCTGTTAATCATGACAATTGCATCACATAAGCGGAACAGCTGTAGAGATCTACAGATTGCTTTTAGATGGAGGTCTCTGTAACAGTGCTCTGTCTCAGTATATACATATATACTCTTATTCAATGGTGTCATATCTATCTGTCGATCTATATGTAAATATACATGGCAAGTTTTCTTCTAAATATGCTCAAAAGTTTCATTATTGCATTTATTCAAGCATTACTGCAAGAACTAATTTATGGAGTTCATGGGTGGAGAATCTCACTGCACTATCCCTCTTACATACCCTCCTGCATAAACCAAAGAATGGTCTTTTAGATTAACAAAATCATCCAGTTTTCAAGCCATCTACATAGATGTGTACATAAATAAATATGTAAGGACTTTTGTGTTATAAACACCCACTGCGTGCACAGCATGTATATTAAGATATGTTACAACATACAGTGAAATTATTTCTCACAGAACTGCAGCTGTAATATGTTTTCCATGTCAGCAGGTGCAAATGCAGTATGGGACGAACATGAGACAAACAGAATCAGAGCTTTTTGCAAAAAGGATTCCTTCATGGTAGTACCTTCTTTATCAGAAATCTTTACTAGATTGCTAACCAGGTACCAACCTAGGATGATCAAACGTCTACATTTTTCAAAAAGTTCCTTATTGAAATGACAGCTCTCTTAACACTGAGAAATGGCATTCCCAAAAAAAGACTGGAAATGCAGAACTTTGAATATTAAACAGCACTCTTCTCCTATAAACTTCCATTTTTGCAGGAGCAAGCCCCCCTGCTCCCCTAATGTAGGGAGGCAAGCCCACCCACACACCTCTGATCTTACAAATACTAACTCCAAGATCACCATACCTTGGAGAAAAACTAATATTCTGAGAAGTGGCTGTCTCAGACTTAGTATATATAAGCTTGATTTTTGGGGCCATTTAATCTCAGTATTATGGAACTTGATAAAGCAGGTCTTGATATTTCAAATAGTTATCTTTTCAAGCAGTTGATGGGAGATTAAAGCAAGCTTACTGAAGTAAAATACTTGAAATAATGGCCTGGCTCTGTGAAGTAAAGGTATGGAGCCCTGACTGTGACCCAGGCAACTGAGGTTTAATTACTGGCCCCAGCAGTGGAGAAGCCAGAAAAAGAGGGGGAAGGTTGAAGGTGTATGGCCTCTTACTTCTCCTAGGGAAGGAGGGGTTTGCACACAATCAGAGACACACAGAGTGGTGTAATCTCCCTGGTCGAGAACAGAGACTACACTGCTCATGTTATTTTTTTAGGGGTAGGAGTACTTGAAGGCAATGCCCCTTGCAGAAGTAAAGAGGATTCTTCACTGACAGTCATTTGCATGACCCTCTCTGTCATCATATTGGTTGTGCATGGTAGAAACACAAAAAGCAGTAACAATACTTAAATCACGCCTGACAGCTGCCTGGACGGTGAACTCTCTTTGCTGGCTCTTCCTTGGTTGAAAGAAAATGGGAAAATTGATCAAGAGAAAGTCCGATTATTTACCAAGAACTGTATATGACAGTACACCACCAGTGGAAAGAATGACTTAAAACCAACTTGTAACCATAGTGAAAAAAATGCCAGATGGAGGAAACCCCCAGGAGTCTCCAAATTAAAAAAAAAAACTTACAACCAAATATAAGAATAAATATTTTAATAACGTTTAGCACTTTCATTCAAAACAAATACAAATGACTTTATTAGAAATGTTGTACAACCATTATGAATTAATTTAAATAATAAACTACTTAACTCGTGATATTCACAAACTAAATTATATTATATGTAAGCAAATGTGCATAATAGAAGTTGATGATAAAAAAATAAGTAATCAAAAAGATAAAAAATAAAATAAATACAAGTTTAGTATCCACGTTTAAAAGTACACATTAATTAAAAGGCATTTAAAAATGTATTTATAAATATGTATTTAAAATTATTACAACAACCACATGCAAAATCTGATCTATAAAGATATTGGGGCTCTATCCCTCTATGCCATGGCACTAGCTGACATGACCGTTATTTTTTTTTTTAATTATACAGAGAAAGATTTTAATGTGTTCAAGGCTTTGTCATGTACCCTGCTAGACAAACAGATACAGAATGGATTTAACAGTTCACATATTAGATGAATCTTAAAAGTGAGAGTAAGAAACAGTGTATTACGTATACCATGGAATTTGCACAGCTGCTTGTTCCACCTAGAGTTCGGAAGCTAAAATTCTACAAATAAATATTTTATTCTTTCAGGAACTTCAAGAAACCTTCAAGTTACAGTTCTAATATTTCAAGCAGTACACAAAATGGTGGTGCTAATACTGGTTAGATGACAATGAGCCCTTACATCACTATTAGAAGTTGGTCATGTGTACAAAAAGCAGGATTCACAACTGATTCTAATTCAACTATCTCTTCCATAATACAGAACTTCAAACAGCTAAGCAGAGATGCCAACAAAGTTATGTTCTTTGCAAGATGTGAGTAGAAAACACCTCTTCAAATTTTAATATTCAAAGCTAAAAGAATCATGATGAAAATATGGTAACTCACTGCACGATTCTGTGTAGAGTCTGTGTCTTAACTGTATTTGTGTGGGTTTTAACCAGGCATTAAAGTTTCTTCCCACATCTTAAAGGCATGACAGTATGTAATAGTGGGTCTATATTACTTCATTGAAAGCTTAATTGAGTGAATCACTAATCATCAAACTCAAATCAGTGAAAGCTCAATTAAGCGAACAACCATTCCAGCCAAACATTTCCTAGAGAAAAAAAAACTAGTAGGCCAGCTACCAACCAGAGCAAATACAACAAAATTTAAAACCCTGCAAAATGGGAAGCTTCTCCCACCACAAACCCTGCACACCTCCTAACTATATATACCAACTACGTGATCACACTGCTGTGGAGAAAAGGACAAATCCCCAATGATGGCCAACCACGTCCTTTCCCTAGGAAATTTTTCACTGAAATGATCGTTCACTTAATTGAGCTTTCACTGAATAAGGTTTGATGATTAGCAATTCACTCAGTTAAGCATTCCATATTGGTGCATGTGAGTTTCTGTGTGTGTGTGTGTGTGTGTGTGTGTGTGTGTGTGTGTGTGTGTGTGTGTGTGTGTGTGTTTGTGAGTGTGTGTGTGTAATGTGTAACTCAGTGAGTGTGTACATCCTGTGATGCACTGGAATGAGAACCAGGACAGGATCTGTGCCTTTCACCTTTCACTCACTGGATGTCAGGATAGGTTCTAGCTCCCCAGCAACCCTGAACAGTTTAAAGTGGGTACTGGAGTTAATAGCTCTGTGAGATGTTAATCATAACAATACATGTTTAAGAACAAAACTATCTGTGTAGTACAGTAGAATGTATAAATAAAATAACTGCAAGGTAACTGCTGTTTATTAAACTATTTTTGGTTATGATGTTGTTTGTGATAATATGAGGTAGTGCCAACTATACCAGAAGTAGGGCAGTGGATGTGTAACATATGCCAGCATAGGTAGCTGAAGTTTTGTAAAGAATTATGTCATTTATATATCAGACTGATTCGGACAGGTGCTTGTATTGAAAAAATGTATTTGTAAAACTGCTTTGTTAAAAATGAATCAACAGTGGGTCCTGCTGGACAGAAAAGAAATACACATGTATGTCAGACTGTATTTTAACATTACAACAAAGTATACAAAAAAGTCATGGACATTCATAATTGACACATCTGAAACACCTGATATCCTTAAAGGGTAATTTGCATATATCCCACGATGCCTATGATACAAGAGGTTTAAGGTATCACACAGTGGAAAGTCTAGCTTTGCTAGATTTTTCTTTTTTTGTGTTTTTTAACCAATTGGTTTTCCTGTGTGACCTTTTTGCTCATTTTTTTATTTTGTTAGTTGGGATATTTTGAAGATACCCTAATGTTTATGGATATCAGTTGGGTATGACAACCCAAGTCAATCATTTCTCTTATGCTGTGCTGATAATGCCATAAGAAGGCAAAAACATGCATGTCCACAGCTAGAGTCTATATTACATCAGCAAATGCTTAAAAAAAGCGAATGCTGATTTATCAGCCCCATGTAAGTGAAAGCTTAAAATCCCGAACACTCAGAACAGCAATTTTTTTCCCAGGGAAAAATTTGCTGTTCCACAAAAAAAAAAAAATAAAAATAAAAACTTCAAAACATTACATAAAATGGGGAGCTTTGCCCCCACACCCCCCTACTTAAATATACCAACTCCGAGAATGCAGTACAGTGGCAAACACAGCAAAGTAACAGAGGCAGCCAAGCAATTTCTTTCCCAGGGAAAGAAATTGCTTATAGGCCATTTTTCTATTTTGATGTTTCATGCTTTCAAGTTCAATCAAGACACATTCAAAGGCTTGCATCTTTGATTATACAATAGGAACCCCACAGCAAGAGGGTTTGGCTTTATTGACCTGAAATTGTCCATAAATAGACTTAAAAGAAAAAGTAAAAGTCATGGACATTCAGAATTGCCATTTAGCTGAAACACCTGATTTCCTTAAAGGGTAATTTGTATATATCCCATATTGCCTCTGATACAAGAGGTTTAAGGCTTTGCTAGATTTTTCTTTTTGTGTTTTCTAACCAATTTGTCTCCCTGTGTGACCTTTTTACTCATTGTTTTATTAAGTAACCAGGGAGTAGTTATTCTTTTGATAACACTTTACACAAAGACTTATAAGAAAAATTAGTAGACATAAGTATACAGTGAATATATTACGTTTATCTTGATAACATTTTACACTAAGTTATAAATTTGACAAGACTTTTACAAATTTGACAAATTTGACTTCAATTTTTCATAGATAGATTCGTACTAGGCTAACTGTCCTCAGGGGCCATTTTAAGCCTAGCCAGTTACCCCATGTGACAATCAAACCCTGCACCTTATGTTTCTAAGGTAAGCACTTTAACCATTACACTAACCTCTCACCAGTTTTTTCTAACTTGACTTCAAATTTTTATTTTCTGTTATATTTGTTACCTTTTCCTACTAGCTTGGGTATTGACTGAAAAGAGTCTTCAAACCAGCCCACTTACCAGGTGATCGAGTAAGTATATAAAAACTATTTCTGCGAGAAGCATTCTTTTGAGGCTCATTCATATGTTTCCTTATTAGGTGGACAGAGCCTTGGCTCCTATTTTCCTATATAATCTCACAGTCTCGTTTTCTCAATTAAGTCACAGTTGAAACCAACCTTTGGATAAAATGACCTTTACAGAACTTTCATTGTTCTAATTTTATATGACACTTTTTTTGATAAGAATCCTCAAAACGTGGATCATTTATTTATTCATTTTGCTGGCTTGTTGCTCTGACTACGTAGGTCAATTGGAAGTGTTCTTTTTCATGGAAACATCAGAGCCAGGGATGTGCAATAAATTCACACAGAACTTAACAAAATGTGTGATAGCTCTTAACAACACTTCATAAAAACAAAAGAAGACATGAAATATTCAGAATTTACAGACATACATGCTTCACTGTAATGGAAATTTCATACAGACATGCTTAATTTTAAATGACACAATGTGCTACATGAAACCTTCACCACTTCATTCTTTGAATATACTGAATTTGGAATTATACTAAAGGCACAATATGAAATAATACCGTAAGGATACATAATAACACTCTACTGATGGGATTTGCATTCCCTAATACAATCATAGGTTTAATTAAGAGGTTATATGAAGTTATGGGAAAGAGTAGTGGAAGCTAGGTTAAGAAGGGAAAGTGATGATTAGTGATCAGCAGTATGGTTTCATGCCGGGAAAGAGCACTACAGATGCAATGTTTTCTCTGACAGTGTTGATGGAGAAGTACAGAGAAGGTCAGAAGGAGTTGCATTGTGTTTTTGTAGACTTAGAGAAAGCATATGACAGGGTGCCTAGAGAGGAGTTGTGGAATTGTATGAGGAAGTCAGGAGTGTCAGAGAAGTATGTAAGAGTGATACAGGATATGTACGAGGGTAGTGTGACAGTGGTGAGGTCTGCGGTGGGAGTGACAGATGCATTTAAGGTGGAGGTGGGATTACATCAAGGATCAGTTCTGAGCCCTTTCTTATTTGCAGTGGTGATGGACAGGCTGACAGACAAAATCAGACAGGAGTCCCCGTGGACTATGATGTTTGCAGATGACATAGTTATCTGTAGTGAGAGTAGGGGACAGGTGGAGGAGGCCCTGGAGAGATGGAGATATGCTCTGGAGAGAAGAGGAATGAAGGTCAGCAGGACTAAGACAGAATATATGTGTGTGAATGAGAGGGAGGATAGAGGAATGGTGAGGATGGAAGGAGTAGAGGTGGCGAAGGTGGATGAGTTTAAATACTTGGGATCAATAGTTCAGAGTAATGGTGAGTGTGGAACAGAGGTGAAGAAGAGAGTACAGGCAGGATGGAGTGGGTGGAGAAGAGTGTCAGGAGTGATTTGTGACAGACAAGTACCAGTAAGAGTGAAAGGGAAGGTCTACAAGAGGGTAGTGAGACCAGCTATGTTATATGGGTTGGAGACAGTGGCATTGACAAAAAGGCAGGAGTTACAGCTGGATGTGGCAGAGTTAAAGATATTAAGATTTGAACTGAGTGTGACGAGGGTGGACAGGATCAGGAATAAGTATATTAGAGGGTCAGCCCAGGTTGGAAGGTTTGGAGACAAAGCTAGAGGGGCAAGATTACGTTGGTTTGGACATGTGCTGAGGAGGGATGCTGAGTATATTGGGAAAAAGATGCTAAGGATGAAGCTACCAGGTAACAGAAAAAGAGGAAGGCCTAAGATAAGGTTTATGGATGTGGTGAGAGAGGACATGCAGGTGGTTGGTGTGACAGAGCAAGATGTAGAGGACAGGAAGTAATGGAAACAGATGATCTGCTGTGGCGACCCTAATGGGAACAGCTGAAAGAAGATTATGATGAAGCATCAGAGGCAAGAATTAAGGTAGTAGGGTTCATCTCTGATAAACTATGTTTGAACAGAGGAGCCAGGCAGGGGTGTCCATTTTCCCCTTTGGTATTTGTTTTATATTTAGAGGCACTGGAAGGAAAATAGGAGATTCAGAAAGTCAATGAAATAATTGATATGGTAATCAAGAAAAAGTTGGCCTTATTTGTAGATGATATTATTTTGTGCTTGATAAATCCAGAGAAGGATATTTCAGTGCTGGGGAACAGTTTCAAAGTTTATTTTAGGATATAAAATTAATAAAGATAAACAAAGGCTATCGAAGATAAATCATCTATCCACACATTAATTGATTCAGCAATATCTATCTATATATATAGGGCCATGATAAGATGAAGTATTTAGATGTATGAATTAAGAAGAATTCTGTTATTGCAACCATGGATATGTGGGAAGAGACAAAACAAAATATCTAAACTAAAACTGGAAACTTTTGTTTAAGACACAAGTAGTGAAAATGTTTTTAATCCCTTTAGTTTTATATACAGGTAAGGCATTTTTTTTCAACCACAGGAGAAGCTGTGGACAATACCTAATAAACAGTTGAAAGAATTTATCTGGGATGGTGAAGAAGGACAAGAGTTACTTATGATAAGGTGGTCCTCCCCACAGAACAAGGTGGTTTAGGGTTACTTGATTTGAAGGGATACTTTAGAGCTATACAGTTAAGGCTCATATACATAACCCATGCAGAAGGTTATAAATCAAAGTGGACAGGGATGATGTTGAATTAGGTGGAAATTCAAGAAATGATGAAATAATACAAGACAGTAGCATTTTTGATGCAGATCTTTAAAGAGAACAAAAACAACCGTAGAAAATATTATATTCATAACATTGCAGAATGTATTCTAAAAACTAAGTCAACACGAGAGTAGAGAAAGAAGATTTTGCCAAGACGGATGACTGCAAGTAGGGGTACAGAAAACAGGCAAGAGGGACTTAAGATAGTTGCATCTTTCACATGTTGAGTTTGTGTGGACTAGCAGTAAAGGGTTGTTGGTGAATATGAGGCTATTGCTACACTGCCTCTGGATGCCCATGTCTACCAAGCTGGCTAGCGAAACTGTTGGGAATTGTTCATCCATAGTGTTAGGTAAATTTATATGATCAGGAAAAGAAGTCACACGTAGGAATGGCTAGTGGGTGTGAAGAGTGTTGGTACCTCTGAGGCTAGGCTTAGTGTTCCACCTGACAGTACAACAGAGCCATGAAAAACCTCTGGAGGACCACAAGCAAAATGCTAGGGGAAAATTTAACAAGCAGAATGTTTGTGTCTATAACCACCAACAGTAACCACCGCTACACAGCATTGCATGATGGTGGTGCACTACACACAAACAAGCTCAAACACAGGGCTTAAATAAAACAAGAAATAACTCTTTTTCTCAAACTAGCCAATAAGGACACTCTCTGAGCTCTAGCCAAAATCACCCTCAATTAGATGTGACCCAGACAACATTATCTTCCCACAAAAGTGCAGGAGGGCCTTTGCCAACAAAGATGGTTTGAATTTGATGCTCAGAAGTTACAAAACAGAGACAGAAACTGCAAACCTGGAAATGGGCTATGCTACAGCTGAACTAGTACAGTATACAATAACATGTGTCAAAAAACACTTCAGACAATTCAGATACTAGAATGCAAATGCAAATTAATAGTGCAATATAAGAGCAAAAACAGGCACTTGTATTTAGTTGGAAGTAGCAGATGCCTCAGATCTTTCAGTTTCTCAGTGAATAGCTGGTTTTAATGCTCAAGTGATACCAAACATTCTAACTTCAGCAAGTCTGGCCTATGCTATAAAATGCAGACGTGCTAGAAATTCAAAGTGCATAAATCACAGTCAAAACAGCAAAAAAACAGTTTAAATAAAGCAGCAATTCACCAGCAATTCCCAGCTTAGAAGGGTGTAGGCCACACTATCCCACCACAAGAGTCTAGACCACAAACACTCCTAATGTAAAACAACTGGCTTTGGAGCCCAAGTGCTTAAGTCAGAACTAAGACAAGTCAGAATAGCAGACATAATAGACCTTCAACCAGCAGTTTCTAACTTAGAAGGGTGTAAGCTATCCTCTCCTGCCACAAGATTTTAGACCACAAATCTTCCTAATGTAAAGTAACTGGTTTGGAATCCAAGTGCTTAAGCCATAATAAAGACACTTAGAATACCAGGCACAATAAGCCTTTACCAGCAATTCCCAGCTTAGAAGGGTGGAGGCCAGACTCTCCTACTACAGAAGTCTAGACCTGAACCCTCCTAATGTAAAATAACTGGTTTGCAGCCCAAATGCTTAACGCAGAACTAAGACACTTTCAACATAACAGATACAATGCATCTTCAACCAGCAATTCCCAGCTTAGAAAGGTGTAGGCTATCTGGGTTTATATCAGAATGTCGAACTGTGATAAGTTTGAACACCAAAACATTGAGCCGCAAACTCCAAAATGGAATAACTCTGAAAGCTCAAAACTACAAAGTTCAAAACTCTGAATGGTTATAGTTGGCCCAAGCATGCATAGGCATGAAGTCTCCACTGTGGTGCGATCTCGGAGTTGGTATATTTAAGTAGGGGGGTGTGGGGGGCACAGCCTCCCACGGTGGGGGGTAAAGCCCCCACATTAGTAACAGTGTGAAGTGTTACTGTGTTGTTACATTATCGTATGGCTGTGAAGATGGCCAACTGTTGCTTTTCGGAGTTCCATTTTCCGTAGTTTTGGGTTTTCGGAGTTATTACATTTCGGAGTTTGCAGTTCAGTGTTTTGGTATTCAAACTTATCACAATTTGATGATATGATATAGACCCGGCTATCCTCTCCTGCCACAAGAGTTTAGACCACAAATCTTCCTAATGTAAAATAACTGATTTGGAACCCAAGTGCTTAAACTGGAACAAAGACACTTAGAACAACAGGCACAATAAGTTTGGGTTTGGAGCCCAAGTGCTTAAACCAGCACTAAGACACTTTCAGAATAACAGACACAATAAGCCTTCAACCAGCAATTCCAAGCTTAGAAGGGTATAGGCTATAGTCTAAACCACAAATCTCCCTAATGTAAAATAAGTGGTTTGGTACCCAAGTGCTTAAACCAGAACAAAGACACTTAGAACAACAGGCACAATAAGTCTTCACCCAGAAATTCTCAGCTCAGAAGGGCATTTATGTAATGTTGGAATGAATGACAGCTGTTATAAAGAAAGAGGATTTATATGTAATGTATAATGCACAAAAATACATTACTATGGTTTGTTTTCTTTTCTATTCAAGTATGTGTGCCTGTGTCTTTAGTGATAATTTAACAAAGGCATTTAAAATATAAATAACCTACTGATGGCTAAAGTTAAGCATAATGGACTTATTTTTTGTGCATGTTCTATCCTTAAGCAAATAAGAAGTATGTACTAATTGAGCTAAGCAAATAATTTATAAGCCATACCTAGAAGCCAGTATCCAAAGATGGTTAAAATGAAAAACATAATATAAAGACAAATGTGCTACACCTGACAGGCATTCTCCAAAATTATGCTTCATGAAAAAGTTATGTTTTAGGAGTGGGTAAGTCCTATAAATGGTTTCATATAACAGCATCATGTTACTGCATCCTCTTTCATAGGTCCATAGATAGTAACAGTCTAACTGCCCTTGTGGGCCATTTTAAGCCTAGCCAATTATCCCATGTGAGACTCTATAAGGTAAGCACTTTAACCATTATGACACCTCTCAATTCATCAAAATGGCAATTGATGAGACTGAGTTAATGTAACATGGATACAATAAAATGTTTTATCAAAGTTGCCCACTACCTGTGAGAAGTCTTTGCCCCCAAACATCTCCTTACTTACATAAACCTCCTCAGAAGTCATACCAGTCTGAGGGAAAGTGGCTAAATCATGAAAAAATGTGTCTTGACTAACTCTTACAGAAACTATTTATCCCCTTGGACATCTACAATTATGATGAGAATTTCAACCACATGCACTGTCTTCTTCAGCATCCCAAATGACATTACTTTTTGAATTTACAGTGGAGGAGAAATTTACAGAAAACCATGAAAGATAGCAGCAGGGAGAGCACTAAAGTACTTCAGTAAATAGGATATTCCACATAGACGTCATACTACTTTTTTTAACCATTATTTAATTTCTTCTGTTATGTTAACATTATTCTGATAAATATTCTTGAATATTTTGCTTGATGTTATTATCTGTTGATTGCTGTTGTATTTGCTAATGCTGTTTTTGTATTTCATTTGACTGCTACTGCAATTGTCATACAGCCTGGGTAATAGCTGAAAAGGGTCTTGTAGCAGCTCACATGCCTGGTTTATAAAAAATAGATACATAAATAAATAATAAGGAAGGAAAAACTGTAACACCACAGCAGATGCTATATAATAAAAACAATAAAGAGACAGAGCAATATCTTGGTTATAAAATATATAAAAGAAAAAAAAACACAAGGGACTTTAAAGGTTGTAATCAAGTTTTCCTTTCAGGTATAACCACAAGTATGTGTTGTGAAGATTAAGAGACTGATTTATTCATTAAACTAAAGCAAATGTATAAAACAAAACACATAAAAAGGGGATATAGATAAATTTGGAGTCTAATGGTATCAAAGATGTGAATAAGAACCCAATCCAGAAAATGGAATGTTAGGCCAAAAGGGATTGTTCTGCCTATGCATACCTAAAAATAGTGCAGTATTAGCAAAAAATGGGTGGGTGGGGAGCACTGCATGTATGTAGTTTGCATTTCAGTGATTTCCCCCAGCAGGCATCTGCACCATCCACAAAAGTAATAGGCTGCAGTGCAGGATGTCCTGTGTACAGTGAAATATCCAGCTTACCAGAGCATTTTATGTAGTAACTGTACATTTAAATACCTTGTTTTGTTGCTGTACCTGCCCTAGGCAGCTACAGCTAATCTCAACAAAGATATATACATGTATTGTTAATATTTAATAATAAGCCTGCATAACTGGCTATTTGCTGAGCTTGACCTTGAGCCATTCTCTTGGGTTGTCCTCATCCTCTCATTATATTGCAGAAGACAATGATTCACTGATTGTCGTTTGGCTTTGTGAGATATACTACTGTATTCATTATTCTTGAGGGATCCATATGGAGCTTGAGTTCTGAATTGAAGACCTACTTTGTTTGATGGCTCGTAGTTACCTGAGTCTCAGATCAACTAAGGTGAAAGTTGTGCAGACTACCATAAGACAACCCAATACTTATTATCCCTCCAGTAATATTTATTTTTTACTGAATACATTTTTATTGATTTTCAGAAACATAAACATATATATATATATATATATATATATACAGTATGCATATCAAATAAATATTTACATAGTCAAAGCTTAAAGTGGAGAAACCATTCCAAAAACAAACATTACAAAACCAACTATTTACATAAGATGTCTATACTTGAAAAACTTTTTTTTCTTGAATGTATCTTTGAATAAGATTATAATTTATTACAGCCTTCTGTTTCCAGCACTTGATTTACTTTCTGCCAGGCAATGCTTAAGGAAGTAGGTTGTTCTGTTCTTTCCTTGATTGTTTTCAATTCCAACCATGAGAATGATAAAACCATATTCTTGAAATATTTAAAATTGGGAGGAGTTACAGCTTTTTACATATATTTTATAAATATTTTTCCTTGCAATAGCAAGGAGAGTCCACAAAATTACATATTTTTCCCTTGGAACACAAGACGGCACACATGTATTCAACAAAACTAGAGCTTTTGTAAGTTGAAAATTATTAGTGAACAGTCCCTGTAACAAATAGTTAATACTTTCCCAATATTGTTTAAGTAAATGGCATTCATAAAACATGTGTTGCCAATTGGTTATTGATTGTGATTTACACCTCCATCTGTTTTCTTTATTACATATTAGTTCTAATTTGCATGGTGTTAAATATGTTCTATGTATAAATTGTCATGTGAAAAGTTGCCAATATAGTGATAAAGATGTTAGTTTTGGAGATGTAAGAATTAGTTATTTATCTTTATCATCTGGCATTTCATCATTAACTGTTTCATAGTATTTAAATATATTTTGTTTATTATGGACTATTGTTTCTTTAATTTCTACAATACGGATATAATTCCTTTTCCATTTGTGGGAAATTTCAACAGCATTATTAACTGCTCTATGAACTTAGGAAAATTTTCCCTAACAGACTTCTGCATTATTGCCTTTTGGTTTAAAACTGTTTGTCTTAATCCCTGCACTGTTAACCACATGTTATTTTCAAGGTTGAACTCACTAATAATTTGCTCTATCATTAGTACTTTATTAGTGTTTATCAACTGATGCCAGTAAATTAGACCATTCTTACTAAGTGTTTTAACTGCTACTGAATTATATTATTATTTTGTGTATATGATATTGAGAATATAAAAAAAGATCATGCTTTTATATCTGAATTTTTGTATACAAAGTGCATAAAAGACGTTAGGGTATTGATAATGTATTTAGAATTTATATTTCTGTGTTTCACTGTTGCCATATATTCCTTCAGTAACCAAAGTAAGCTATTTGGTACTATTTCCATACGTTTATTTATTGTATCACGAGTGTTTTTTTAACCAGATGTTTTCATGTACTAGTTTCCATTTGGAAGTATATTCTTTCTTTAACCATAGAGAAACTGTTTTTTTTAAAGCTGATGATTGTATAAATCCTTCTACATATGGTAGGCCTATTCCACCTTCTTCCCATTTGTCAAAAATTATGTATTAGGGCAACTCTAGTTTTTTTAGGGTGCCATAAGAATTTCATTATTAACCCTTCAAATTGTTTTAAATATGATTTAGGAGGGTATAGTGAGCAAGCTTGTATAAAATACAGAATTTTTGGGAATATAATCATTTTAATTATATATAATCTTTCCTCCATGGTAAAAAAAAAGCTTATTCCATTTTTGTTTAAGTTCTTTGATATTATCCAAAATCTCTTTATAGTTTAGTTGCACTGTTGTATCCATGTCATTTGCAATTTTAACTCTTGAGTATTTGATTGTATTATTTCTAGATATATTTTTTATTTAATGCTTCTTTGTTCATATTTATTAGTAACATATTGGTTTTATTTTCATTAAATGATAGTCCAGAAATCTTCTTAAACTGTTTTGTTTCTTTCCATAGTTATTTTAGTGTGTTATTATCTTCTTTTAAAATCAATAAAATGTTGTCTGCAAATAGTTGAATCTTTAATTCACGGTCAGTATCTAGTCGAATCCCTTGGATGTTTGGGTTTACATGTATGAAATTTACTAATGGTTCTATTACTAATGCGAATAACAAAGGAGAAAGATGACAACCCTGTTTTGTACCTTTTTACCTTTCATTTCATACATGTTATAAATGCATGGCATAGACATCTATTTAAAAGGTACAAATAGAAACTGTGTGTAAAAAGTGGTTTTCAAAATATAAACAACCAATTATTCCCTTCATGGAAGAAAACATCCTATCCTTGAATAGGTTTACCATTCAAGTGACCCCTCTTATCCCTATTCAACATGTTCCCTCAATTTTCCCAACAACAAATATAACTAAAAGCATCAAATTCTTATTGCTTGTGTGCTATCAAACTTCAACTATTGAACTGTATAATATTCAATTAAACACTATTACAGAGATTGTTATATGATATTACTGTCCGTAGTTAAAAAAAATAGTGTAACCAACTTTAAATACAACATTGTTCTGGTATATACATCTTATATTTTATTTCAGTGTAACAGTATCTATTATATAGTGTCAACATTTTATTTAGATGTTTTTATTATCAATGCATTTCTTGCTTCATTTATCACCATTGTATGCATATACATCCTTTTGCCCATATGTATATTTTTAAGTAACCATTTTATTTTTAGTGTGTCTTTATGCTAGATTTAATATACAACTAAGAGGACTGTTAGTATTTGTTGCAAACCCTATGTGTACACAGTCCAAGTAGGTTTATATTTCCTACTGTTAAGACAACAGAGCCTTATGAAACTTCATTTGTTTCAAAATCAAGTCTGGTTAATGGAAACATTGTTATTGTTGATATAAACTGTAGGTTTTAATATATAATAACATGTTGGCTTCTAATGTAATCTCTATGTATGAAATAAACAGCACTTTTATATACTACATTCATCTGTTGAGTTGAATTCTTTACATATTTAGATTTAGGTGTGTTTGTATTCATATTATAGGCTTTCATAATGTTCTTGTTTAATAGATAAGTTATACACAGTTTTTATGATATTTTATACGTTAGATAGCATCAGCAATTAATATAAATTTTATTAAGGCTTCATCTGATTCATGTAATCTCTTACTTTTAACTTTTCTTGTACCTTGTTTTTCTCTATGAAGCAATTGAGAATCCTAAACATTTCATAAATAATATAGGAACTGCTCTTAGTATATTAAACATATCAGTATTGGTGTATGTCTTGTTTAACAATTGAACTTAATCGATTCATCTTCATAGTTAATGACTAACAGTGGACTTGTTCATGTTTATAACATATGAGTATCATTTACTTATTTACTAGTCTTGTTAAGTATGCTAATTCTTATAATGCTTTCATGACATTTATATCCTACCATACTAGTTCTTTATTACATCTAGTTCAGCTTCTTATGGAATAAATTTGTGTAGATATTTGTTTCTCAGCTGTTAAATTATTACTTTTGTTGTTATAAGTAGTCATACTTGGTTTTATAGCTATGAATCCTAGTATGCATACATACAAGTTTGCTTTAACTGTTTACATCAATTGCTTCTATCTTGTTCATGATGTAATTTTCTTTGCATATATTATAGTACTTTTGTGGCAATTTCTCTTATTTCTTTTTAGAATTATTAAATCTATGCTACATATATGTACATACTCAATAATGCTTTGAAGCACTTGTATTTTGATAAAAATATGTACTTAGGATGGCTCAGTGGTGCAGCGGTAGCAGTGTCGCCTTAAAGCAAGAGGTTCTCCGGATTGATTTTTGGCTGGGGTACCTTCTGTGTGGAGTCTGCATGTCCTCCCTGCATTCTTGTGGGTTTCCTCTGGGTGCTTCCATTTCCTCCCACATTACAAAGACATGTGTCTGGAGTGTTTCTCCCTAGGCCTCTGCTGAAAATTGGCTTTGTTCCAAGTCGGACTTTCCTGGTTAACAGATGTTAAATAAATAAATTGTCACTTTAAGAGCCTTTTGGTTTAAGTTAAGCCCCATACTGCTTTGCTTCAAGTGCTAGCCACTCTCTGTAATCAAGTACTTTCGTTTTTGGCTGTTTATGAATATGCAAACGACTCTAATGGACTCTAACCATTTTTTTTTTATTGTAATACCTCAAGATAGATTAAACACATATTTTACCAGCTCGTGGCTTTGGCGGGAAAGCAGAGAACTGTAAGTGAAGCTTTTAGAGTTCTAGAATAGGCCATGAGCTTAGAGAGCAGTATTTTACTTTTAGTTTCTTCTAATTCATTTAAAAGGACTACCAGCACCCAGTGCACCACAGAAAAGTGCCCCAAACAACATTTTTAATATTCATAACACTCTTTTAACTATTATCACACAGTTTACAAAGGAACAAATCATAAACATTTGGTTTTAAAGTTATATAATTTTATAGGCTTACCATCAGAAGGTCGAATCTGACCCCATTGAATGATGGAATCATTGACCACTTCCGCGAAACTGACAATGCTGAATTCAGACACTGTCGAAATACGACTTGCCATAAACCTTGGAGCGTGCTTTAACATGGGTCAAGATGGAGGTGAGATTCATACTTCGACAATGTCGGGTTTGACATAGTCATCGTTCAGCCTCCAGACATCGACTGAAAGGGGTTTGACCGAACCCACTTTGACCTTCTGATTGTCACCCTATTTTATATTTCCTAGACCATTCACAGTAGAGTCAAAAACAGTATAGCATTGTGTTATCAAACTATTAAAGCCTGAAATCATGTATGGTAATTCCATATTTCATATGTTAACACATGGCAAGTTAGTAGTACTTGTTATAGATATTAAAGCAGTTTTTTGATATTTGTCTTATTTTATATGTTTAATATAGCATTAGTATAAATAATAAAAGGCATTTACCTTGTCATTCATACCAGAGTCAAAAGCAGTATAACATTGTGTTATTAAGCTATTAAAGCCTGAAAGCATGTATGGTTATTCTGTTTTTCATATGTTAAGACATAGCAAGTTGATAATACTCGATCTAGTTATTACAGCAGTTCTTGAGATTTGTCTTATTTTAGATGTTTAATACTGCATTAGTATAATAATAAAAGGTATTTTCCTTGTCATTCATACAAGAGTCAAAAGCAGTACAGCGCTGTGTTATTAAACTATTAAAGTCTAAAAGTGTGTATGGTAATTTCATTTCTCATATGTTAAGACATAGCAAGTTAGTAATACTTGTTCTAGATATTAAAGCAGTTCTTTGATATTTGTCTTATTTTAGATGTTTAATACTGCATTCGTATAAATAATAAAAGGCATTTACCTAGCAAATGAGATTGTTTCCAAACAGTATATGTCATCCAGTTCATTTTTATATTCCATGGTGGTTGTGTTGTAAACTCTAGCTCTATCTAACTAGTTAAAGATTTGAATGAATACTTCTACTCTAATATTTGTTTAAATGTCTTTAGATTTTCATCTTTGTCTCTCAGCTTCTTCTTCTTGTCATTTGTTTTCCATTCATTTTTCTCAGCATGGTGTTTCAAGCCAAAATAACTCCAATCCATTTCTTCTATCTTGTCTAAGACTTTATTAGTTGATAGATGACTCACTGCTGTTTCTATTGAGTCAAATATTTTTGGCCCATCACCGAAGAAGATTTTAATTCTTGCTGGAAAAAGCAGATGTACTTTGAGTTGCTTTTTAAGTTCTTTCATTAGTGGTAAACATTCTTTTCTTTTGGCCATCACGCCAGATGAATAATCGTTATCAAACCAGATTATGTGCTCTCCAAATATGATCAGAGAATTAGACCAGGCATTTTTTTAACATAAGTTCTTTATCTTGAGATGAAAAGAGTTTGACTATGACAGACCTGGGACTGTTTGTTGCTTTGTTTGATGCTGAGACTGGCTTTAAGGATCTGTGAGCTCTCTCAATCCCATAGGAGAAAGCCTCTAGAAGCTTTAAAACATCTGGAAGCCATGTATTAAGAAAGTTCACCATATTACTACCCTCAGTTCCCTCTGGTATTCCATAAATCTGGAAATTGTTGCATCTGGATCTAGTTTCTAGATCTTCAGTTTTGTCCATTAGTGAAATATTTTGTCTATTTAGTGTGCCGGGAAAAGCCGAAAGAAGTGTGTCAATATGTTTATCATAGTCAGAAATTCTGTTTTCTACATCAGTTAATGTTTCTTCCATATTTTCTATCTTCAAGTTCTGTTGCTTTGTCAGTTCCTGTAGTTGATGGATTTGCTTTTTACTGTTCTCTTCAAAAGTATCCAGTTTCTTGTTCATTTTATCAAATTTCAGTGACAAGTCCTGTATTGTTGTTAATAATGATCGCAAATCCTTCTTCATTGTTTGGTCAGGCATAGTATCTTTTGTGAAGCTCATCTTTTCTCTGGTCCTAATGCTTTCTCTTCAGTTGTTTGACAGGAATATTTGTAGAAAATGCCCAAAACAATTTATGTAGACTTCTTATGTCATTAGTTGTGATATTTCAGCAAAGTTTAACTGCCCATGATCAATATTTTTTAATTATTCCTGTCAGAAATAGATTTTAAGGACAGCGATGAAGAAAGATGCTGCCATAAAAATCCCCATGACATGCGAAACGAGCACTTCGCTGCCTTGTTCAAGAGGAATCTGACCAATGGGATGGAAGATAGATATCCCAGGGATTGATTACTTCAGTGTCACTGACAGAGAGGCAGAAAAAATGAAAACATAGTTTTATTCAAACTAAAGGGGGTGGTGAAGAACACCACATAACTATGGGCTAGGCTTATAAATGCCCTTGGGCAGATAGCCTAGTATGAACCTATGAACCTATGAACTCAGTTCATATGCTGGCCATGCCCCCAGTATTATTTATTATAGGGAAATAAGTTGAACTGTATATCCCGAAGTGAAGAGTCTGAGGGTATACAATGCCAGTATGCTGTCACTGAATGACCAAGTGGAAGCTGTAGTCAAGTATTCAGGCTACCATATTTAGAATATTTCCTGAACTGAACAATGGATTCCACCTGGTGTTTTCTCAGTCATGATACTTGCATGGATATCCTGTCTACTACTGCATTTCCCCTTATCTTGGGTACCATCAGTGTTTTCAGAATTCTGTAGCCAAGGTGCTCGCCAATACTTCTTATATTGCTCATGTCACCCTCACTCTGAGAGATCTGCACTGGCTATCATATGTTGCACTGTCAATGTTCTCTGTCTAAAAAACATGTAGTAATCTGCCATGTTCTGTGATTCCCAAGGTATGTGCAGGAGGTAGATGCAAGTATGTAATGCTGTGCAACTGAGTGGTGAACACTTGCATGGAATGAAATTCAAAGTTGTGCACATTTATATAAGTTGCTTAAATTCTACTACACCATGTGAACACAAAAATTTAGGAACAATGCTAGCAAGCAATCACAGGGACCATAAACTGATTAGTAATATGCACTTTAAGTAGAAACACTTAAAGATTATTCCCCACCTTTTCAAGCACTTTATAATGCTCCCCTCTCAAACTTAGTAGGGGTGTACATAATAACCCTGGTATCACTTTGTGTCTACTCATCCAGTCATCAAGACTAGCCTTAAAGGTATCCAAAGTAGCACTTTGTTTGATCTGTTGCTGCGCTGACTGGTTCCACAGACTGGGAAGACATTCAGTTAGTAAGCTATATGCCTATCAAGTCTTGTTTATTTATTGATGTTGATTTAGGTCACTTATACTGGTGTTTGTAGAGTCACTGGTTTTGTGAAGAAAAGGGAGATCAAATAAGATTGTGTTTTCCTTGACATGAAAAGCAAGACATAAGTAACCTTGGAGCAGCCAATAAACTAGAAATTATAAGGAAAGATGTGCTAATCTACTGCAGCAGTTGAAGGATTTAAGGCTTTAATTTTCTTAAGTAGAAATCTTTAAGGTCTTCGCAGTTGAGTGATATGCTGGATTTGTACATACCAAAGGGGCATTTTATTCAGTGATGAGTGTGGTAAAGCAAGACTACAGTGGTAGGATGACTTCTATGGATTTGAAGATATTTCTTTGGAAATTAACTGGCCAAACAGAAGGATTTCTGACTAAGATGGAAGCATATGATAATGACCAAATGAGAGAGTGTTGTCCACATGAGTACACAGGTATCTAATGACCATGAGTGTCTGAAGAGGACCATTTATAAAATATTACTTGAGACCAGCTTTATAACAGATGAGGCAAGAGCAGCTTTCCTTCTCAACACTATGTACTTTTTCATGTTTAAGTTGAAGACATTTTCAGTACATCAGGTAGGTACATGTTCCAACCCTTGCTGGAGTTGTTTAGTATCAATGGATGAGCATATGATCAGAGAGGGCTCCAGCAACTTTCACAACTTGAGGTCTGTTGGGCAGCCAATTTGGAATCCTGCAGACAATGTAGACAGTTACATTGTCTGTCTAATTTTTCAATAGTATCAGCATGGACATAGTGTCAAAAGCCTTAGGCCAGCTCAAGATAAGCAGTGTGCAAAGAGTGACCACTGTCCACAGACACAGAACCTCCTCTTCATAAAGCCAAACTGTTTGAGGTCCAGATCAGGTAACTTTAGCATTTGGCATTCTGTGAGGCACAGATGGGTGATAGCATTTACAGACCCACAGATCCTTTATGGTCTGTGAAGAAGATGAAGATACTTGGCACAGCTATAAGGTCCAGGTCTCAGCCTAGCTGGGCAAGCTAAAACCTACAGTACCCTCTCTGTCCAACCAGTTGCTCGTGTCCCTGCCCCAGTAGCTGACACAACACACACACACTTTGAGAAGAGGTTATATAACCACACAGACCCTCCTGGGAAAAGGCTGGCACAGATTCTCCAGCTGTACCCCTATTACCCAGACCATACGGTAGTAATTTCTGCCACCACCCAGCTAATATTATCAGCTACTGAAAGATCCTTAAAAGGGTGTCCAATTATTACTGTGCAATATTATAATCCAATGGTAGTATGACACACAATCAAGGCTTAATTTGGAGTGACTAAGACAGTAAAATCTGTAAATATGTGATGTACTTTAGAGGTTAAATTATCTCTACATAAACCAGCCACAGGTAAAGGTTTTTTAAAATAATTAATAATAAATAATTAAAACACAAGACAATACTACTACACCAGAGATATCTAAGAGTTCAGAGATCACACAGAAACTTAAAATAATACAGTAGGCCAGGTCTGATGTCAAAGAAAAACACTTAATCTAACTTTCTAATCTTTAGCTAATCTTAAGAGAAAACACAGTGCTATAATCCTATTTACATACATAAAGCATAAGCAGTGCTGGGCTAGATGTGAAGCCACTGTGGTGCAGCGGTAGCATTGTCGCCTTACAGCAAGAGGTTCTCCCATTCAATTCACAGCTGGAGCACCTTCTGTGTTTAGTCTGCATGTCCTCCCCATGGTCAAGTGGTATTTGAAAGACATGCGTGAATGGGCATGCCTTCATTGAAGGTTGGGTGTCGAGCTGGCACCTTGGCACCGTAAAAATCTACTGCCAATAATTAGTGGACTGGAGTTCAAGGCATTTTTCACATATGCACTCTAGCAGAAACCAGAGCAATAAAGCACCTTCCACATGTAAATTCTGGCCCTTAACTTTAACCTTAAAACAATGGGCCTGAAGCCTTCATCCAGACTCACTGGAGCCGACTTGTAAACATCAAAGAGATTCATAAGATCTTTTCAGTTTCAAAAGACACATTTGAAATGCTTGGTTTGGTTTTCCTTACAGCAGATGGCAATGTTGCAACAATGTTGAAGTTCACATTTTACAGTGTTTTCTTTCATTTAAAAACACAAGCCCGTATTTTACATTTATTTATACAATTGATAGAATTATGTATGAAATTCTATTTGACTAGGCTGGCAGACTTCGCCCATCTTCCTCCAATCTTCAGATCTCCCCCCACCCAGGGAACTCAAGCAAGTTTTTCAAGTGCCCCCTGAGAAACATCGCTTGAGAGTGTCAGGTCTATCTGGGTGTACCTCACCCCATTCCCTGTCTTGAGAGCCCATCTGCATTGGCATTGCTACTCCCACTGCGGTGCTGCACTGACATATCATATGCTTGCAATCCCAGGCTCCATCTTAGCAACTTGGCATTTTGCTGACTGGCTCTGTTTAACCATGTTAGGGGGTTCTGATCTGTCATCACAGTGAATTTTCTTCCATACATATACGGATGAAGTTTTTGTAGTATCCACACTATGGCTAGACATTCCTTTTCTACTGCTGCATAGCATTCCTCCCTGGGTTGGAGCCTACAACTGACATAAACCATTGGGTGCTCTTCTCCCTCTGAAGAAATCTGGCTAGGTACAGCCCCCACCCCATAGTTTGAAGCATCCACCTGCACAAAAAAATCTCTGCTATAGTCTGGACTGGCTAACACAGGGGGTCCTTCCAAAGCTTTCTTAAGCTTCTGAAATGACTGCTCACATACTGGGGTCCACACTACCTTATCTGGCCTGTTCTTCCCTGTCAGGTCTGTGAGGGGAGCAGCTATGGTACTATAATTGGGAACGAACTTTCTGTAGTACCCTGCTGTCCCTAAGAATGCCCTCACCTGCTTTTTGGTAAAAGGCGCAGGTCATGCCTGAATGGCTTCCACTTTGGCAGGTTCTGGCCTTATCTTACCACTCCCCACTCTATGTCCAAGGTAGGGGACCTCTGCCATACCCACCTGACATTTGCTCGGCTTAATGGTCAACCCTGCCCTCTGTAGTCTGCCCAGCACCTCCCTGACATGCTGAAGGTGCTCTTGCCAGGAATGGCTGTAGATGGCAATATCATCTAGGTAAGCAAGGACAAACCCTCCTGCTCCTGCTAGGATATTATCCACCAGCCTCTGAAAAGTCACTGGGGCATTCTTCATCCCAAAGGGCATCTTTGTGAACTCGTACAAGCCAAAAGGAGTCACAAAGGCTGACTTCTCTCTAGCACTGGGAGTCAAGGGCACCTGCCAGTAACCCTTGGTAAGATCAATAGCTGTAAGATACTTAGCCCCACCCAGCTGCTCTAGGGCCTCGTCTGTCCTAGGCATGGGATAAGTATCTGCCTCTCTTTGACTAATTTCCTGTAATCCATACAGAACCTGGTGCTGCCATCCTTCTTTGGCACCACTACCACTGGGGAGGCCCAGGGACTGTTGGACTCCTGAATCACCCCTAGTTCCAACATCTCCATACCTCTTCCATCAGAGTCTGTTTGACTTCCTCAGGCACCCTATAAGGAGCCTGCTTGATAGGCCTTTGGGGCCCTGTATCCACCTGGTGCTGCACCAGGTGGGTGCTCCCTGGTTTCCCGGTGAACATGCCCCCAAACTCCTGCAACACTGTTCAGATTTCTTGAACCTGGGTAGGAGATAGCTGTTGGGACATTCCACCGAGGTGTCAGCCCAAGCCTCAATGAGGAGATCAGTCAAAAGATCTCTCTCAGACTCCTTGCAATCCACTGCAAATGTTCAGCACAAGGGCCTCCCTATCATGGTATGGTTTCATCATGTTAACATGGTACAATTTGTGCCCCTGCCTTCTGCCTAGCAGTTCCACCATGTAGTTAATATCACTTACCTTTCTTACCACTTTGTAGGGTCCCTCCCAAGCTGCTTGCAACTTGTTGTGTCTGACAGGAATGAGAACCATCACCTGCTGTCCTACAGCATACTCTCTAGCTCGAGCATTCCTGTCATACCACACCTTTTTCCATTGTTGGGCTTCTACCAGGTTCTTCTGGGCCAGGCCCATGAGTTCCCTGAGCCTTGTCCTGAGGTTCAGGACATATGCCATAACAGACTCCTTGTGAGACTCACACTCACCCTCCCACTCATCTCAAATTAAATCTAGAGGTTCCCTCACCATATGCCCATACAGCAACTCAAAGGGTGAAAAACCTTAAATTCCTGGGGAACCGCTCTCTAAGCAAACAACAGATGGGGCAAATATTTCTCCCACTCCCTCTTAAACTGATCTGCAAATGCCCATAGCATGGACTTGATTGTAGAGTTTAACCTCTCAACAAGACCATTAGTCTGGGGATGGTAGGGGGTGGTCTTCATGTGCTTCACCCCAAAGGACTTCCACAGACAAGCTAGCAGGTCTGACATAAAATTGGCACCTCTGTCAGACAGTATTTCCTTTGGGAAACCTACCCTGCTGAAAATCTCTAGCAAAGTATTTTCCACCTTCTCAGCCTCAATGGAGGACAAAGCTACTGCCTCAGGGTATCGTGTAGCATAATATACAATCACTAGGATATACTTTTTCCCTGTGGAACTTGGGGTACTCAGAGGACCCACAGTATCCATAGCTACCTTCTGAAATGGCTCCTCAATCACAGGCAAAGGCATCAAAGGAGCTCTCACCTTATCTCCTGCCTTGCCTACCTTTTGGCACAGCTCACAGGTCCTGCAGTACCCTGTTACATCTCTTGAAATTCCAGGCCAACAGAAGTTTTGCATAATATGCCTCTTTGTACATTTTATGCCCATATAACCTGCAAAGGGAATATCATGGGCTATGGCTTGAAGTGCCAGATGGTAAGCTCTAGGCACTACCAACTGCTGTACTCTCTCACCTTCTAGCCCTCCCTCAGGGGTTCACTCTCTGTACAGTAACCCTTTGTTCCAGTATACAGATTCCCCCTTCCCTTGAGAATCAGGTACCTCCCTAGCTACCTGCCTCAGGCCTTGCAATGTAGGGTCTGAGAGCTGAGCCTGTCTCAAGTCTCTCCTTGTAACCCTTCCCAGCTCCCCTTCTACAGGAAGTCTAGCATCCTCTGACAGCGGTGCCTCACTGTCAACCTGGGTACGACTACTCACCTCTACCTTTGCAGTCACTGTCCAAGGGACCATCAGTACCCACAGGCAGCTGTGGCTCACCTTCAGTCTCACTGCTACAGAGCAGCTCCCTCCCTGAAGTAACCACCTCAGCAGTCCTGGCTGCAAGTGTGCAGTCTGTCTGGGTCTTCCCCAGGCTACCAGACATACGTGCTTGTCTCCAAGCCTAACTGCTTGTAACTGCACAAGTGCAGGGTACTGCACTATCAAAATCATTCACTATCAGGACATCTGCAGGTATATCCTCAAACACACCTACTTGCCGGCTTCCTTTTCCACCTTCCCAATCAAGGTGAACCTTAGCCAAAGGTATCTGGAATGGGATCCCTCCTAAAGCCCTAACTGGAGTAGACTGCCCAGGCAAGTAGAGCTCCTCTGTAACCAGTGAAAACTTTACAATGGTTATATCAGAGGCTGTGTCTCTCTTAGCAATGGCCTCTTTGCCATTCACTACAATATGATATAACCTCTGGTGGTAGTTTGGAACCCTTGTTGTCTCAAGACAACCTACGGTTGGCATTTTATCTTTCCCACTTACTGGCTCCCGCACCTTTGGTTCCCCACCTTGTCTCCATGGACATCTGTATGCCACATGGCCCCACTGGTTGCATTCAAAACATTTAACCCTAGCTCCTGGATGTGTACCTGGACTAGTGGCTTCCCCTGCTACTGGCGGATTCTGTTGGGGCAGTCTGTGCTGCCCACCATGGGTTCCTTTAGTCCCATGAGCAATACTGGGGGTCCCTTTCCTGTGTAAGGCTGCCCTGTTTGCTAGGTATAGGTCTCCCTTCTTCCCCAACTCCTCCAAAGTAGCAAGCTGTCTATCAGCTAACCAGATCCTCATGTCCTCAGGCAAAGTGCTAAGGACTTGTTCCCTTACCAAAAGGTCTGCCAGCCCTTCAAAAGTGGTGACCTGACATCCACTCACCCAGCTATGAAAATAAGTGCTCAGTTCAGCAACATATTCACATACATTTTCATCTGTCTTGCATCTAAGCTCATGAAACTTTTTCCTATACATTTCAGGTGTTAGCTTAAAACATTCCAACAAGTGTCTTTTTACAGTAGTATAATCAAAACAGTCAGTGTCATGCATTTTTGCTAAAGAACTTACAGCTTTACCATGGAGTAAGGGGGTCAGGAACTATACCCAGAGCCCTTGGTCAACTTCATACTGTTTACATACCCACTCAAACATATGAATGAAGCTATCAAAATTATCCCCCTCTTTAAACTGACCTTTGGTGCTTCTGGGGTCTGGTTACTCCCTTCCCCATTACCTCCATGCCTCTGGCGAAGAGTCAACATTTCCTTCTCATGCCTCCTCTACCGTTCATTTTCCTCAGCTTGTCGATTCCTCATTTTCTCAGCTGCTTCTAGTTCCATACGCCTGGCCTCCAACTCAAGTCTCTTTAGCTCCAGCTGGATTTTTTTAAGTCCACTGCAGAAAGTTGAGCTGTCCATTCTCTGAGGATACTGTATCTCCACTGTCAGTCTGATTGTCCTCCAGGCTGCTGTTCCTAATGCAGCTATAACCAAAGCTGCAATCAGATCTGCCTTAGGTTTCCATTCACCAGTCCCCTAGCCTGGCACATCTTCTCTGCTGACATGCTGCCTGCTCACGCTGACTAACACTAAGCTAACAAAAGAAATAAAAAAAACTATGATCTGAACTCTGAGTATACACTGCATGGCTGTTTTAAGCACAGAACACTTTTAGAGATCACTGTACATAAGTTACAGGAATTCGCTCTACCCACACCACTACAAGCAAATTAGTGTTTGCCAACTAATCAATATGTGATGTGGATCCCACTACAGCAAAACAATATGTGACAGGATATCCCAACCACTGCCACCAATATGTGATGACAGTGCCCTGGCCCAGCAATCAAGGAGCCTCAATCCTCACCACTAACACCAGGGAGGTCGTGTCCTAGAAGAGGAAAGGATAACTAATACACACAGTAAAGTACAATTTCCCTTAAGTGCACACAGAGATCACAGTCAGTCTGGGGCTGGTTGCTCCCTTGCTCATCAGGTCCCCAATAAGACTCCCCACTGGCACAGCTATAGGGTCCAAGTCTCAGCCTAGCTGGGCAAGCTAAAACCTCCAGTACCCTCTCTGTCCAACCAGTGCTTCATGTCCCTGCCCCAGTAGCTGACACAACACACACTTTGAGAAGAGGTTATATAACCACACACACCCTCCTGGGAAAAGGCTGGCACAGGTACTCTAGCTGTGCCCCTATTACCCAGACCATATGGTAGTAATTCCTGCCACCACCAAGCTAATATTATCAGCTACTAAAAGGCCCTTAAAAGGGTGTCCAATTATTACTGTGCAATATTATAATCCAATGGTAGTATGACACACAGGCAAGGCTTAATTTGGAGTGACTTAGACAGTAAAATCTGTAAATATGTATATAATGTACTTTAAAGGTTAAATTATCTCTACATAAACCAGCCACAATTAAAGTTTTTTTTTTTAAATATTTAATAATAAATAATTAAAACACAAGACAATACTACTACACCACAGAGATATCCAAGAGTTCAGAGATCAAACAGAAATTTAAAATAATACAGTAGGACAGGTCTGATGTCAAAAAAAAACACTTAATCTAACTTTGAAATCTTTAGCTAATCATAAGAGAAAACACAGTGCTATAATCCTACTTACATACATAAAGCATAAGCAGTGCTGGCTTAGATGTCCAAGATCAAAATGCTCTCTAGTCTCTCACTCAACAATAGCTTTTAAACACTAACCAACAGCTCTGCTGAGGCCCTCCCAAATTACATCATTTTGACACTTAGGTTTTCTCAGGCCACAAACTGCATTATTTAGTAAGCTAACACCTGCTCAGGAAACTACAATATAAGGCATTTCACATATACACTCTAGCAGAAACCAGAGCAATAAAGCACCTTTCACATGTAAATTCTGGCCCTTAACTTTAACCTTAAAACAATGGGCCTGAAACCTTCATCCAGACTCACTGGAGCCGACTTGTAAACATCAAAGAGATTCATAAGATCTTTTCAGCTTCAAGACACATTTGAAATGCTTGGCTTGGTTTTCCTTACAGCAGATGGCAATGTTCCAACAATCTTGAAGTTCACATTTTACAGTGTTTTCTTTCATTTAAAAACACAAGCCTGTTTTTTTTACATTTATGTATACAATTGATAGAATTATGTATGAAATTTTATTTGACTAGGCTGGCAGCCTTCACCCATCTTCCTCCAATCTTCACAACCTTAATGACATTTCCCATAGTGCCTTATTCTGCAGGTCCTTATGATGAGAAAGAGGATGATCAATAGACCCAGGACCTTCATCTCCATCATCCTTTGTTATGGTTTGTGGGGGAGGGGGTCTGCTGATGTGGTACAGGTTGCTCAACAGAAAGGGACGACTGCACTTGTAGATGGACACCCATGTCCCACAAACTGCTGACCACCCACAGCTGCAGCAGATGGTTGAAGCTGAGGTACAGGATGTAGTTAGATATTAGATTGGCTGAAATCTTGGCTGATTAGAGGCCCTGCTGCTGTGAATTGCTGGTTTACTGAAGTTATAGGCCCCAACCACTAGGACACCAGAGGGTCAGGTATCATCTGGCTCTGTCTACAAGGGATCACCAGCTGGAAATGGTTCTATGTAGGTATCCCTCTGGGCTACACTGATACAGCCTAATGGCCAGCTTACCATCCGATTATTTCTTACCATGTCCTGCAACTTACCTTGTGTATGGACCAACCTTCCACATCAGCATTTGTCTTCCCTATGGAGGTCTGTGTTCAGCCATTGTTATCCAGTCCTTATAGCTACAAAGGCATCCTGTTTGTGTATGCTGTTTTGTTTGGTTTGGTTCCCACTCCCCACATTCTACCATGCACTTTCTTTCTATACTCAGTGTTCCCTTCATATTATACCTTCCATCCATTTTTCTTTACATAAAAATAAAATAGTTTCTATCTTCAGCAGAAACGTACTACACCTTCCAACCTCTCTTACATATTCCCTTTATGTGTTTCTCTCTACTTGCTCTCCCACTTCATACTACCCTATACACTTCTTTACCCCCAGCTATAACAATGCTAATAGTGTCTGTGCATTTTTTGTCCATCTCTTGGCAATAGGCCTACAGGGTACATCATATGATTACTGTACTTTGTGTTCTTGCTGGTATGGAACACCACATAGAATTACAAACAGTCGCTTGGACAGTATATGACCTAGCTTTCTTTTATAACAGCAGTTTAATTGGGAATCATACTACCAATGCATGGGTACAGTCTGAGTGTTCTCATAGTGCTGCTCTGTTATCAGTCTCAAGAGACACACAATTAGCCTCAGTTACTCCACTAAATCACTGCTGATTTTATTGTAAATGTGTGACACTGAGTACTTTGATGTACTACGGCCTTGATATTCATGTATGATGAGTATTTCTCACTCCATTCAATGTTGTCTTTAAATACAAACCTTTCAAGGTTACACAAATCATCTCTATGAATCCTGGCAAAACTGTATTCAACACAGATATTGTGAGACAAACCTATCTGAAACAAACATCCGATTTCACTTCAGCAACTTTCCTTCTTCAGTGTGAACAACCCACTGCTTTATGGCCATTCCTTCTGCCCACTTATCTGTGAAATTTTGTTGTACTTTCTCTTAGTTCTCCCTCTTTCTGTGAAGTCAGGTGTCATGTCCTCTAAATATAGTAGTGTTTTTCACTGTAGTGATTTTATTTCTAACCTTCTTGAACATAACTCAAGTTTTTGAGCTTACATAAGGAAATGAATGAAGGAATTCTGCCCTTTAATATGCAACAAGTTACAAACTGCTAGCAAAAGACTATGCCTTACTGTGTACACTGAAGTTAAGTGCATGTCAATGCGATAGCCACTACTGGAAATGTGATTGGTTCATAAAGTTTGCAACAATCTGTACACCTTTTTCAAATTAACAATTAGACCATGGAGAGATAAAGACTAAAGGTTGCATATTGCAATCTGCATTGGTCTGAAAATCTCTTGAATTTTGTACTTGCATACTGTGAACCATTCTCAAATATTACCACCTGAGAAATGCTGTTCCTTTAGTACATACTCCAGTCTTAGCTTGAAGTATATGTCAGCTTCATGACCTTAGGAAACTTCAACTAATAATGAACATAGATGAAGTAAACACAGTCTTAAAACAGAAACAAATCTGCTCCTACTTTAGCCTATGTCCCTGCTAGAGCCCCCCAAAAAATCTCTTTTCCAGGATTGTTGTTATGATGAGCATTGCACATGGCACAGATATGAGCTTTTCTTTCCAGTTTATGTTATCTTTGAAGTGCAGTATAACTCTCATCATGAACTCTTTTGTTACTCTTCACAGTTTCTAAGCGTGTCTTGTATTTTTGCCAACATTTCCTCCCTTGGTTAATTAGGCACTATTAATTTATCAGCCTTGAGCATCAATTCTTATATTCAACTAATCTCGTTTGTAAATGAAAAAAGTAAGACATAATTTCTTGCCTCAGCAGATTTCTGTTTAGGTTATCCTTTCCTACTCACTTCTCAAAGCAGCTACATTTCCAAATCATTCACAGCATGCTAACCTTAAGCTTCTTTTCAGCCATAAGTAACTATGGAATTATCCAGATAACTTCTAGTTTCTGCAAAACAATTTTGTGTTGCTCTGGAGTATAACAAAATGACTCAGCACATCTGCTGCTATCTCTTTTCATAGTTTTAATTAAACAAATAAGCATAGTCCATCCATCTAGCTATGCTTATGAGTCACATCCAACTCCAATAATGACCCCATGAGCAGCCACTGCCAGCCACAAAGTTTACTAGCCAAGTAGAAAAGAAAAGTATACTGCCATGCCTTTTCCCTGTATCACACACAAACACACCACATGCACACTTAGAGGAAATTTAGATTAACCACTCTGCCTACCACATGTTTTTGGGAGGTGGAAAGAAACTGGACAAACCAGAGAAAAACTATACAAACACATAGAAGACATGAAAACTCCAACAGAAGGTACACTAGCTCTGAATCGAATGACAGAACGTATTGCTATAAGGCAGCAATTCTATTTAGTGCACCATTGTTCAGCCCTTGTTTCAAATAATACTTTTCCCATAAATGTACTCATGGAACTTTTCAGTATATTCATGGATCTTTTCCAAAGAATATAATAATATGCAAATGGTCTATTTTTCTAAGTATTCTTTTCTGACATTTTGTAAAGGCCCTGGATCAATATGCAA
Organism: Protopterus annectens; assembly: GCF_019279795.1. Taxonomy (NCBI): domain Eukaryota; kingdom Metazoa; phylum Chordata; order Ceratodontiformes; family Protopteridae; genus Protopterus; species Protopterus annectens. The sequence goes on along the minus strand of NC_056726.1, from coordinate 360,195,553 downwards.
CTGGATTACCTTCATGCAGAATCACTGCATTAATTCAACTTAGGCTGGCACCTACTTGTAAGATGACTATCTATATAAGAATATTTCATTAACTGTTTATGCATTTGAAAACATCTTTCTTACCATACACTACAATACCACTTCATATCTTCTTATAAAAATATAACTAATGTCATACTTTTACCTGGTATTTTCCAAATAAACTTCAAAGAAATCTCATGAAAGCTTATTTGTCTTTTGGAGTAGGCTGCACTGCTACTACTTCTTCAGTGTCTGGTCTCAAGTTTTCAGATGTTATCACAAGACCCATACATCTCAATTCTGCAACTCTAATATTACACTTACTTTTTAAAGCTTGAGGTTACTTTGTGATAGTTTATTCAGTAGTTTGGTAAGGCCACGATGGTACAGCTGTTAGTGTTGTCACCTCAGAGCAAGAGGTTCTCATGTTCGATTCTCGGCTGGAGCGCCTTCTGTGTGGAGTCTGCATGTCCTCCCCATGGTCGAGTGACTTATAAAGACAGGCAGGTAGGAGTGTGTGTGAATGGGTGTGCCTTCTTTGAAGGTTGGGCGTCAGGCTGGCAACTCGGCACCATAAAAATCCACTGCCAATCATTAGTGGACCGGAGTTCTGCTATGGTGACGCCTAACCGGGAAAAGCTGAAAGATTACTTTTACACAAACCTCTTTGGTATGACCTCAGAGTAGCACATTATCAACTATATTAACAGAATCATGAAGCTCCTAAAAAAAGGATAAACACACACACACACACACACACACACACACACACACACAAGCAAAATTAGCAAGCCCTTCAGTTATCTGTGTAACAGTTCTCAGAGACAGATCATGTGCTGAAGATATACCTAATGGAACTCTCAATAATCTCCAGTCTCTCAAAGGTGAATTAAAAGGAAACAGTCTGGAACTTTCTTTATCAAGTTTAATTTTTCAAAATCCCTGGTTAGCATCAGGTTTTAGTACTTAATAAATAAGCAGCTATCCAGGCATGTCTAAGGGTCAGCTCCTGGTGCTTTCTCCAGTCTACCTGATGAATCTGGGCTTCTTGGGGCAATGCAGCAATTGCCTCATGTACACAGACAACCCTCTCCTCCTACCACCCAACACTACAACCTGTGAGAGATGCACTTATATAGCCAAACTGGAAGCAAAGCTCTCTTCATCCAAGACTGGACTAGATAGTCAAGAGGAGAGGGTAAACACTTGCAGCACACCACACTCATCACATAGTCCCTCAAAACCTACACTACCAAACACACACATAGAAACACAAAACACACACCTACATACACGGAACATCTCAATAAAAATCTGTCCAAGCAACAGGGACCTCCAAAGCAAAAACACAAGAAACCTCCACCCCCCAATACAACCCAAATGACACATAGCCCACAAACTCAATGTGACACTCAACCATAGCCCATAAGGCATAACAACGTACCCAACACTCTAGTCATAGGTGACTCTGTAGTCAGGCACACTGATGTTCCACTCACCAGGCTAAACAAGGAGAAAGTTACTGTCAGCTGCCTGTCAGGTGCCAGGATCTGCCACATAATGCATGCACTCAGGTCACTCCACAACAAGTACAAATATGACTCTGTCATTGTCCATGTTGGTGCGAATGACCTGAGATGCACCTCCCTAGACTACATCAAAAGAGACATGAAGGAGCTGTCTGATCTTGTAGCCCAGTCAGGTATGACCCTAGCCCTGAGTAGCATCCTGCCATCACCCAGAATGATACCACAGTACAAAGATAAAATGATTGACTTCAACAATTGGCTAAGCTACTGGTGTCATTCTAAGGGAATCCTGGGATGACATGATCGACAAACCATGATGCTTTGCCAGAGATGGCCTGCACCTGTCGCCCTTGGGATTCTGAACACTGGCTAAGGCTCTTGCCACCCCTACAGTGCCATTTTTAGGCAAGGTTCAAATGACAAACTCACCACTATAACAGGTACAAGCAAGAGCAAAATCTGAGGGTAATGCTACTCAATGCTAGAAGTCTAAACCTCAAAATGCACTCACTCAAGGCACTCCTTAAAATGGCGAACATCAACATCTGTGCAGTAACAGAGACCTGGTTCAAGGCTCCAGAGGGCACCCCTGCATTACCAGGCTATAATTCATACCACACCTTTCGGCCACCTAACCTGGACCGAAACACTAAAGGTGGAGGCATGTCCATATTCATTAAGGATATCCACACCTCCAAGCTAGTTGCTCAGCATAATGCATCCCAGATTATCCAAGTGCAACTAACTCTGGGCAAGACCGCAATCCAAATTGTAGCTTGCTACAGATCACCCACCATGCCCCAGGATTCCCACTCCTCGTTTCTTGATACACTGGAAAATATTAGGGTACAACCTAACACCTTAATAATGGGCAATTTCAACTACCCCACCATTAACTGGGAAAACAACTAATGTACCAACTCTTTTGTTCAACGTTTTCTGGAATTCATAAATTCCATCACCTTGGATCAACATATCCACACCCCCACCAGAGGCAGCAATATCCTAGACCTGGTCATTAGCAACATGGGCAACCGGTGTTCCACACCAGAGGTCAATTACTTGTTGGTCAGATCCAACCACAAGCTAATCACCCTAGACATCCACATCCCGCCCCATCCCCCATTAGGAAAACCACCGTAAAAAATTTCTCCAAAGCCAACTTCACACTTCTTAAGACAGAAGTGGCAAACTTTACGACACCCATGCAGACAGACAATAAAGGTATGGCTGCTGAATCCTACACAAATGCACTTTATAAGAACTTATATGAGTGCATGGATCATGCAATCCCTAACAGAACCAAGATGCTATCCTCCAAAATAAGGAAGCCAGTCTGGTGGTCCTCTGTCATAAACAGACTTTACAACAGAAGGAAGAAACTGTTGCAAAAAAGAGTAAAATCCCATGACTGGAGGAACTCTCTGATCAGCCTCAGTAAAAAGCTGAGATCCCTCATAAAATCCTCTAAAGCTAGTTACGAAAACAAAATTGCCACTAATTCTAAAGACAACCACAAAGCATTCTATAACTATGTCAAGAATCTCAGTGGCAACACTGATGTGCTCTGAGTTACAGCACAATGGCCCTAAATATACAGAACCAACTGATATTGCCAACATCCTGGCAGATAGGTTCAGTGCTAACTTTACCCCCTCTCACCCCCTAAAGGGCCCAGCTCTATACCGGAAAAAATGCAAAGTTCCTGTAATAACGGCTGCACAGGTAAAAAACACACTCTCCAAAGCCAAAAACACAGCATCCATGGGACCTGACAACATCCCAGGCGGCGTTCTACACGAACTATAGAATGAACTGGCACCCCAATTAAGTACCATGTTCAATCATAGCCTCACCTCAGGCTTTGTGCCCACTGAATGGCATACAGTGATGGTTATCCCACTCCACAAAGGGGGAGCCACCATGGACCCCAGGAGCTACCGCCCCATTAGCCTGACAAGCCTGGTCTGCAAGGCTATGGAACATATCATCATGGAACTTATAAACAATGACACTGGTAATCTCCAAACTCTGGACCCCACTCAGTTCGGGTTTGTAAAAGGCAGATCATGTCTCCTAAACCTGATAGACTTCTTTGAAGCGGTCACCAATGTGGTAGTTGAGGGTAAGGTGGTTCACACAGCCTATCTAGATCTCGCAAAGGCTTTTGACACCATCCCCCACTCTGGAATTATAGATAAACTCACTAAACTAGGTATAAATCCCTATGTCACAAGATGGGTTGCCAACTGGCTCACTGACAGAACCCACACTGTGAAAGTAGCAGACTCCAAATCTGACTTCAGACCAGTGACAAGTAGAGTACCACAGGGTTCAGTCCTGGGTCCTCTCCTGTTTGGTATCTACTTCTCAGACGTACAGGCTAACACAGAAGGTCTTTGGCTAACAAAGTTCGCAGATGACTGCAAACTAGGAGCCATAATCAAAACTCCTAATGATGTGGACATCCTACAAAAGGGCCTCACTGAGACAGATGCCTGGTGTCAAAGCCATGACCTCAAGCTCAGTGCCAAAAAGTGCATTGTCATCCCTTTTGGTAAAAACTCTGTACCCATGAACAACCACATAGGTGGTAGTCTACTTAACACCGCAAGTATGATAATACACCTTGGGACACAGGTGGACAGTAGTCTCTCCTTTGATAATCACATCGCCACAGTAGTCAGGAAATCCTTCTATGTGGCACACCTCATCACAAAAGGTTTCTCATCCAGGAAAAAAGAGGTCATTGTTCCCCTCTACTCGTCACTCATTAGACCCATTTTAGAGTACAATGCCCCTTTTGGTATGTACCTCACAAGACATCTACAACCACTAGAAAGGCCGCAAAAAACCTCACAAAGAGGATTACGGCCTCAAACAGATGCCCTACGCAGACCATCTAAAAAAACTCCAGCTTTACTCCGTCGCATATCACCTACTCAGAGGCGATCTCTGCCTAATATACAAAGCTATGTCGAGCCCAGACCTGTTGGACATGCTCCACTTAAAGAAATCCCAGTCCCTCCAAGCTACATGGTCTAGGGACCTAAACCTTGTCACCACAATAAACAGAACATGCTGGAGGGATAGATTCCTGTCCCAGAGACTTCTCATACTCTGGAACAAACTACCTGTCTATATCAAACAAGCTCCTCATTAGCATTCTACAAGAAAAATCTTGATGACTGGATGGGAGATAGGAAATTCACCCCGGGGATCACTTCTGTGGCTCTGCTTGACAGGGGCACAGGAACATAATTTTCTTGGGTGGCGAAAGCCAGGATACCTTTTTGGCTAGGCTTATATAGGCCCTAGGGCCAATAGCCTAGTACCTACCTATGAACCTAAGTAACACAGAAACATATGTTGCTCCTAGCATCACTGACTCTGCTTTTAGAACTGCATGAAATAGGCAGTTTTCTGTTTTATGGCTTTATTAAGATCTTGTGAATCAATATAAACACAAACTTTATCTTGCTTAAAAATACAGCCATTCTGTTTGCCCATTCATTAAGTTCAGTCTGTTCTCATTACAACCGAGTGACGCCTCCAGGTGCATCTGCAGTTACCTCCTACTGCTCCTCTAGGCGTCAAATATTGCTTGTTCATATTTGCATTAATAATTCCAAAACCATGCTCTGTACAAGGTATCAGAATATTTTATCTTGAAGCATACATGATGGCAAACACAATTGTATTGATATTTGACCTATGTCAATGAGTATTTGTTAGAATTGTACGATTATAACTTTATTTTTTAAAGGCTCAAGCCACGCCCACTAGGAGTTAAAGGTGCACAGTCAAAAGAGCTGTACTGGAGGGAGTCACATCCATCTATTATATTTGGTTCAGTTGTTTTTCAGCTCTTCTCCTAAAAGCTACTTAGTGTTCCTTGGAACATGTACTCTTGGTAGGAATTGCAGGAACCAAATAAAGATATCCTTTAAGCAACTCATCACTCTGCACCTTTCTCTGATTCACAATAAAACCATTCAGGCATGTTGGGAATTTTTTTTCACCATGCCAAGCCTCTAACAAGTCAGGCAAGTTGTGTAGCTCTCTAGTAATCTTAGCTATCGGGAATTGCATTTTGTATTGTTTATTGTTAAATTCTCATATAAGCACTTTCTGACCAATGATTTTACATGATCACTAGAATAAGTAAGATATTTGTGTATCAATGGCTTCAGTTTACTCCCTTTTAAATTCAGTTATTTGAACATTTAAACAGACATTACATTGTATTCTACAACACTGCTTAGTATAAACATCACAATTTGAGTATTAATTTTAAAGTTACTCAAAACCTTTTCTCCACTATTATTATCATTATTATTATTATTGCTTTTGTTTACTGGGTTAGTCTGCATTTTATTTTTTTTGTCTATTTGTTTCATTGAATATTGTGGTCTGTGTCTCTCTGTAGTTATTTATTTTTCTATTTAATTGTTTCACAGAATACTGTGGTCTCTCTTTGTCTCTGCAGTTAGTTTCCCGCCCGCTCTCCCTGTTCTTGCTCTGGTATTAATCTTGGCAGCTTTGGAATTGCCCAACCTCCTGTAAATTTGTGTTTGAACACTCCTCCTGGGTCTCATTTGCTCACTCAACCGAGTACAGTGAGATCATACTTTGACTTCAGACACTCTTACCAGTCCCATCTGTTCAGCTCTATCCCAGCTCTATTCCAGTCTAGTGTCACTACTTCATTCTACCTAATACAGAGAGAATATTTGTGAAGGGCAAGCCACTTAGGTCCTTAATTTTGAATTATTTTCTGTTTCCCCTTTCTCCCTTCCCACTTTCCAAAAAAAAAAATATATAAGCTTGTTTCCTGCATTTCCTGTAATTAGTCTAGTCCAGATACATATTTGCTGTAACCAGGACTGTTTGTAAGCTTCTGTGCCCCCAAACCCTTTCTGTGTTGGAGGGAAGCCTTCTAGCTTATCAGTGGGAGTGGTAAGCACTAGGTAGCCTATCTACCATAAGAGTGGTTTCTGGCCCAGAAATTGTAGTTTATTTGTTGTTTGGGCAGTTTTTCCATATCTTTCAACTTTCTGGTTTAAAAGCCTATGTTTGTGCTTATTTCCCACCTTTCCTGTAACTAGTCTAGTCCAGATACAGATTTACTGTATCCAGGACTGTTTGTAAGCTTCTGAGCCCCCAAAGCCTTTCTATGTTGGAGGGAAGCCTTCTAGCTTATCAGTGGGAGTGGTAAGCACTTGGTAGCCTATTTACCACAAGAGTGGTTTCTGGCCCAGAAATTGTAGTTTATTGGCCATTTGGGCAGTTTTTTTCATCTCTTTCAACTTTCTGGTTTAAAAGCCTGCGTTTGTAGTTGTTTCCCACCTTTCCTGTAACTAGTCTAGTCCAGATACAGATTTGCTGTATCCAGGACTGTTTGTAAGCTTCTGAGTCCCCAAGCCTTTCTGTGTTAGAGGGAAGCATTCTAGCTTATCAGTGGGAGTGGTAAGCACTAGGTACCTATCTACCACAGGATCCAGGTACAGATTCTTAGTTTTAGCACTTGAATTTGATTATTCATGCTCAGCCAATTTTCAGAACTTGTTGTTAGCACTAAATAAGCTACAAATTACTACAGCACTCAAACTTCCTTTTTACCTAGAGAAAAACAGTTTTTGCACTTACTTTCCTCACTTGCTTAGAGGAAAAACAGCTCTTATACTCACTTTTCTCACTTGTCTAGAGGAAAGTAGTTTTCTTATTCAGGCATGTCCAAGGGTCAGCTCCCAGTGTTGTCTCCTGTCTATCTGATGAATCTGGGCATCTTGGGGCAATGTAGCAATTGCCTCATGTACACAGACAACCCTCTCCTCCTACCACCCAACACCACAACCTGTGAGAGATGCACTTATCTAGCCAAACTGGAGGTAAAGCTCTCTCCAACAAGACTGAACTTGACAGTCAAGAGGAGAAAGTAAACACATGCACCACACTTATCACATAGTCCCACTAAACCTACACCACCAAAATCCACACATAGAAACACAAAAACATTCACAGAGGCTCTCAATAATAATCTACTCAAGCAACAGAGACCTCCAAAGCAGAAACACAACCTCCACCCCCCAACACAACCCAAATGACACATAGCCCACAGACTTAGTGTGCCAATAAACTACAGTCCATAAGGCAAAACACCGTATCCAACACACTAGTCATAGGTGACTCTATAGTCAGGCATACTGATGTCCCACTCACCAGGCTAAACAAGGAGAAGGTTACTGTCAGCTGCCTGTCAGGTGCCAAGATCTGCTACATAACCCATGCACTCAGGTCACTCCACAACAAGTACAAATATGACTCTGTCATTGTCCATGTTGGTGTGAACGATCTGAGATGTACCTCCCTGGACTACATGAAAAGAGACATGGAAGAGCTCTCCGATCTTGTAGCCCAGGCAGGTATGACCCTAGCTCTGAGTAGCATCCTGCCATCACCCAGAATGATACCGCAGTACAAGGACAAAATGATTGACTTCAACAATTGGCTAAGTTTCTGGTGTCATTCTAAGGGGATCCAGCATCTGTCTGCCTGGGACGACATGGTCGACAGATCACGATGCTTTGCCATAGATGGCCTGCAACTGTCACCTCTGGGATTCTGGATACTGGCAAAGGGTATTGCCTTTTTAGGCAAGGTTCAATGCCACATTCACCACCATAACAGGAACAGGCAAGCAAAATCTGAGGGTAATGCTATTCAATGCTAGAAGTCTAAATCTCAAGATTCACTCACTCGAGGTACTCCTTAAAATGCAGAACATCGATATCTGTGCAGTGACTGAGACCTGGTTCAAGGCTCTAGAGAGCACCCCTGCATTACCAGGCTATAACTCATACCACACTTCTCGGACCAGAACACCAAAGGCAGAGGTGTATTCATATTCATTAAGGATATCCACACTTCCAGGCTAGTTGTGCAGCATAATGCATCTGAGATTATCCAAGTGCAACTAACTCTGGGAAAAACTGCAATCCAAATTGTAGCTTGCTACAGATCCCCCACCATGCCCCAGGATTCCTACTCTTCTTTTCTTGATATACTGGAAAATATTAGGGTTCAACCAAACACCGTAATAATGGGTGAGTTCAACTACCCCACCATTAACTGGGAAAACTACTCATGTACAAACGCCTTTGCTCAATGATTTCTGGAATTCATAAATTCCAATGCACTGGATCAACTTATCCACAACCCCAACAGGGGCAACAATATCCTAGACCTAGTCATTTGCAACATGAGTGACCGGTGTTCCACACCTGAAGTCATCTCCTCGTTGGTCAGATCCGACCATAAGCTAATCACCATAGATAGCCACATCCTGCCCCCACCCACCATTAAGGAAACCATGGTAAAAAATTTCTCCAAAGCCAACTTCATGCTTCTTAAGACAGAAGTGGCAAACGTCAAGACACCCTTGCAAATGGACAATAGAGTTATAACTGCTGAATCCTACACAAATGCACTCTATAAGCACTTACATGAGTGCATGGATCATGCTAACCCAAACAGAACCAAGACACTATCCTCCAAAAAAAGGAAGCCAATATGGTGGTCCCCTGCCATAAACAAACTCTACAACAGAAGGAAGAAACTGTTGCAAAAGAGAGTAAAATCCCATGAGTGAAGGAGCTCCCTGGTCAGCCTCAGTAAGAAGCTGAGATCCCTTATAAGATCCTCCAAAGCTAGCTACGAAAACAAAATTGACACTGATTCTAAGGGCAACCACAAAGCATTCTATAGCTATGTCAAGAATCTCAATGGCAACACCCACATCTGCTCTGAGTTACAGCACAATGGCACTAAAATTACAGAACCAACTGATATTGCAACATCCTGGCAGATAGGTTCAGTGCTAACTTTAACCCTCTCTCACCCCCTAAAGGGCCCATATCTATACATGAAGAATGCAGAGTCCCTGTAATCACATCTATGCAGGTAAAAGCTGCACTCTCTAAAACCAAAAGCACAGCATCCATGGGACCGGACAACATCCCAGGCTGCGTTTTACATGAACTTCAGAACAAACCGGCTCCCCACCTAAGCATCATGTTCAATCATAGTCTCATGTCAGGCTTTGTGCCCATTGAATGGTGCACAGCAACAGTTATCCCACTCCACAAAGGGGGAGTTACCACTGATCCTGGGAACTATCACCCTATTAGCCTGATGAGCATGGTCTGGAACATATTATCACCGTGGAACTCACAAACAAAGACATTGGTAACCTCCAAACTCTGGACCCACCCAGTTTGGGTTTGTGAAAGGCAGATCATGCCTTCTGAACTTGACTGACTTCTTTGAGGCAGTCACCAAACCTGTAGATGAGGGTAAGGTGGTTCACACAGCCTATCTTGACCTCGCCAAGGCTTTTGACACCATCCCCCATTCTGGAATTATAGCTAAACTCACTAAACTAGGTATAAATCCCTACGTCACAAGATGGGTTGCCAATTGGCTCACTGACAAAACCCAGACTGTAAAAGTTGCAGACTCCAAATCTGACTTCAAACCAGTGACAAGTGGAGTACCACAGAGTTCAGTCCTGGGACCTCCCCTGTTTGATATCTACTTCTCTGAAGTACAGGCTAACACAGAAGGCCTTTGGCTAACAAATTCACAGATGACTTCAAACTAGGAGCCATAGTCAAGTCCCCAAATGATGTGGACATCCCACAGAAGGGTCTCAATGAGACAGATGCCTGGTGTCAGAGGCATGGCCTCAAGCTCAATGCCAAAAAATGCATTGTCATCCCCTTTGGTAAAAACTCTGTACCCATGAACTACCACATAAACGGCAGTCTACTTAATGCCAAATGTGTGATAAGAGACCTTGTGACTCAGGTGGACAGTATTCTCTCCTTTGATAATCACATCACCATAGTAGTCAGGAAATCCTTCTATGTGGCACACCTCATCACAAAAGGGTTCTCATCCAGGAAAAAAGAAGTCATTGTTCCCCTCTACTCGGCACTCATTAGACCCATTATAGAGTAAAATGCCCCTTTTGGAGTGTACCTCACAAGACATCTGCAGCAGCAGGAAAGGCCACAGAAGTACCTCACAAAAAGGATTACTGGCCCCAAACAGATGCCCTACACTGACCATCTCAAAAAACTCCAGCTTTACTCTGTAGCATATCGCCTACTCCAACGAGATCTCTGCCTAACATATAAACTTATGTTAAACCCAAAGCTGTTGGACATGCTACACCTAAAGAAATCCCAATCCCTTCGAGATACATGCTCTAGGGACCTAAACATTGTCACCACAATAAACAGGACATGCTGGGGGGATAGACTCCTGTCCCAGAGACTTCCTATAATCTGGAACAAGCTACCCATCTATGTCAAGCAAAGTTCCTTATTAGCACTCTTCAAGAAAAATCTTGATGAGTTGATGGGAAATAGGAAATACACCCTGGGGATCACTTCTGTGGCTCTGCTCGACGGGGGCACAGAAAATTAACTTTCTTGGGTGCCGTAAGCCAGGGAACCTTGTTGGCTAGGCTTACTTAGGCCCTTGGGCCGATAGCCTAGTACCTACCTATGAACCCTTGAGGATTTAGTCAAAAGCCTTCTTCCAACAGAAGCCAGGGGAGAAAAGCTCCAGCAAATTAGAAACATTTTAAACAGACATTTAGTAATATACTATAACAGACATTAATTTATATACATTAACAATTATATATATATTTGCTAATTAGATTACATCCATATGAATAAACAAAATTATTACAGTATAAAAGAAATGTATGCATTTAGTAGATATTTTACCTTGAGCATTTGAACAAATGTATTAGTGTGTTTGTCAGATAGATACTAGATGATGTGATTAGTGCTAGGCAGAAAATGGCAACTTTGTACTTATCAGGTGAGTATTATGCAACAAATTGCATATGGCATAATAAGGTTTATATTAAAAACATAGAGGTGGGGTGGCAACCAGTGTCCCAAATCTATGTATATGGCTGGGAGATGTTAATAAAATTATTACTAGTGCAATTAATAAAAGAAATAGAAAAAATGTATAAATGGAATGTGCAGAGATGTGGTGTTAGATTCAACATCTTATACTAAAGGTTAGATAACAAATCTTGTTACAAGTCTGTTTAAAGGCTAAATTATATTCAGACAGGCATATCAAAATACAAAATTATTAATTATATGACCCATAAAATTATGGTACAGAAAAACACTGACTTTTGAAGAGATGCAAGGAATACATGCCTGTCCCAACCTTATATGCACATGCCATTTCCATAACTAGCAAATAAACTATACATCTGTGTTAAGCAACAATTTAAGCAGTCACAGATTCTGAAAGTGGACAAGGGTAGCCTGAATCATCAAGTCTTTCTATTCCCTGAAGTGCAGATCCTTGACTATATTTTAAAACTAGTATGCTTGGGCCTCTCCATTGTCTTAGAAGCACACCTTTCAATCTCTTAGTGGAAGAAATCCGGTCAAAGCCTAAAGTAATGGAGGGACAAAGATCCAAAAGTAGGAAAAGATGTTAAATATTGTTCTTAAATTTAGAAAGTTCTTAGAATAATAGGATATCTGTTAGCATGCATTTTCTAAAGGATATGAAATCTGAAAGTCAAATGAATGTCATTATTTATTGACTTCAATCTTCAGTGATTTGACAGAAAACCACAATTTTTATGAGGAACAGACTAAAAATAAGAGGCAAAATATGAAGGGTTGAAAAGTATATTTAGAAGGATGAAGCTGTAGCTATGGCTCAGCTGATCTAGGTTTGATTAGTGGCCTATGTGACTGACACTGTGGCAGACACGGATGGGCATGCCCATCCTAGGATGAAGGGAGGGTTCTTACTGATGATGCTCCCCAAGGGGAGATGTGGTTCATACAGAGGAGTTGCCTTTGGGCAATACCTATATTGACCTACCCAAGACCTTTGACACAGTCCCTCACTCAGGCATCATTGAGAAACTCACCCAGCTAGGGATTAACTTTAATATCACTTGATAGGTTGCCAAATGACTTACAAACAGAACACATACAGTACAAATTGGGAATGCCAACTCTACTAGCAGACCTGTTACCAGTGGTGTTCCACAAGGATCTGTGCTAGGCCTCCTACTGTTTGGTATCGATTTTTCAGAAGTCCAGGCAAAAACTGATGGCCTATGGCTTAACAATTTCATTTATTTATTTATTTTACATTTGTTAACCGGGGGTGTCTGACTGAGCCGAAAAAGCCCTTTTTCAGCAGAGGCCCGGGGAGAAAACCTCCACAAAGAAAAATTACAGATACATTTAGTTATTTAGACATGATCAGTATACACACAAATTACAAGAGACATGTTTTTACAGTGGTATGCGGCACATAAACAGTTACAGTGGAGAGAACAAACAAAAAATATTAATTTTAAAAATAAAGGTAATTTAATAGATTTGTGGTGTACAGCTGAAATTTGGAACATAGGTAGAATACATACATAGTACACAGGTACAGTGCATACATTGTAGATTAGCCAGTGTTTGTGAGTAAGATTGAAAACTATTATCAAGTGCTCTAGATTTTGTATGTATAGGTTATCTGCTTTCACTAGCCTGGGGAGCAATCATGGCACTGCCAACTTTGCTTGAGATGTTGCTTGATGAGGTCTTGAGATGTTGCCTGATGAGGTCTTTAAAGGAGGCTTTGGATGATGTGTTTTGAATGCTAGTGCATCTCCAAAGCTATTGCAGCTGTTGGTGACTTCTAGTAGTAGTTTGCTTGATAATCTAAGAGGCCTTTTGGCTGAGTGATATTGTACTAGGTTTTTGAGAGCAGGACACTTATTGGGGAGGTAATAGATAGAATGACAGAGGCAGAGCTGATTGTAGGTTAGGAGGTTGGGCAGTTCAAGCCAGTGGAGCTGTCTCAAAGCAGTACAGTGATGAGTTCTATATCAGCAATTTGCAGCAAAGCGGGCAATTCTGTTATAGCAGGCTTCTATTTTGCTTAGTTCAGTTTTGTTGAGATTAGTCAAAATGACTAAATGACAAAATGCTGATGACTGCAAACTGGGTGCAATCATCGAATCCCTGAAAGATGATAACATACTACAAAATGGCCTTACACAAACACATGATTGATGTCAAAGCCACGGACTTAAACTAAATGCAAAATGTGTTCCCTTATGTACAAGCTGTTTGGGTACACAATCAGCAATAGGTACAGGGGAGAAGGAGAGTGCAGCTCTGACATTCATTTAAGAAACCACAGGTGAGATTGCTGCGTGTTAAATGAATGTCAATAATGCACTCATGCAATTACATACTAGCAAAGTGTGTTAGTAGAAGTCAGCTTACAAAAACTTTTCACTACAGTTCAGAGTTCTTTATTTATTTTTTTAGCCCTTACCTTTGAATTGTGGAAGATGCCAGACAAGGCAGACATTTTTTTAGAACAGCTTAACAGAAGTAGTAATTTCTTGAAATTTACGTTAAGCAATTTAGGGCACCAGGTCAACTATTTAGATATGGTCCTCACTTGGCACACAGTAGATCTAAGTTTTTCTAGCAAGATATATAGGAAAGAGACTTATGTTAATAATTATCTACACTATCAGAGCAACCACCCTGTCTTTATGAGACAGATCATTCTGAAAGGACAGTACATAAGAGCCTCTTGGTTAACCACTAGTGATGAAGACTTCTTTAGTGAAACAGCATTCATTACTGGTTTATTCTTAGCAAGAGGATATCCAGAAGTTTTATTACATAATTTAGTATCTGAGATCTCTAATAGGAGATCTGTAGACTTTCCGTCTATTCTGGTTCATGGTTTAACACTTAGAACAGCAACTGATGATTCAGGGAGAGATATTCAATTTAGTCAGCCTAAATGTGTTGTGGATATGTCTGTAGATAGCGTTGTGATTAAAAACATTATCACTGATAAATGGAAAATTATTAGTGGTAACAGTGATCTGTCAAGTACTTTGTAGAAGGTTCCTAGTTTTGTTTATAAAAAATCAGGCAGTTTAAAAAATTTATTACAACATGATAGTACAGCCGTCCTTCCCCTCAAACAGATAAACCAAAAGGTACTTATAAATGTTTAAATTGTTTTTCTTGCAGGTTTATCCATGAAGGGCCATACATTAGTTTAACACATTTAGATCACACTATTGCTGTGCCTGGTAGGTTTACTTGTAATACATCTTATGTGGTATACATTGCTCTGTGTTCTGGTTGTACGGCATTTTATATAGCTATGACCACCAGACAGCTTAGCAGATGTATTAAAGAACACTGTTACACCATTAAAACCAAAGACAGCAATAACACTTTATAAAGACACACTTTAGAGTGTACTATGTTTAAAAAAATTTCCTTTGCTACTTTAGACTATATTAGTAAAGATCTGTGGGGGGGGATATTAAAATAGAGTTGAAAGAAGGGAAACCTTATGGCAACTGAGAGTGGGTGCTGACAGTCCACCAGGACTGAATGAAAGTATAAATATCAAGTGTTTTTTAGAAGAGAGGAAGTTAACATTATAATAAGGTCTTGTTAAATCTTAAATTTTATTAATTGAATGATTGGTGTTTTTAATTGATATGAAGTGTATTTAAACAGTTTTGATTTTATTGAGTATTCATTCTGAAGAAGTTTATATGATAGCAGTGATTAAACTTTTCTACGCTATTGGAGTTTGAGTTGTTCCTCTGTTGGCACAGTGTGTTTTTTGGCTCTTGGTTGTTTTTTTATTACACCCAGTGCCATTTTTTTGTTTTATAGTTGTTCTGTGAATGGTGTGTGTTCCAGAGGACAACCTTTTGGATTTAACCTTACATTCTGTTATGGACAGTCAGCAGCCAGTGTTATCGGCTTTTATTTCTGAATTAAACAACATTCAGAAATCTTTGGCAGTGTTGGCTAAAACATTCTGTAACAACGAACTTGACTCTAATTCTGGAGTCATTCATCCATCTTCATCTCCTTCCTCAATTACTGGAAGCACACCACTAGCTTTAAATAAAGGGGTGAGTGCTCATAATAGAACAATTCCATATAAAGATGTGGCTTCAGCTTTGAATTATGTTCCTGAGTCTTTCTCTGCTGTTACACAGCCTGCTATTGATGGTGGCATGTTGAATAATGCTCTATTTGACCAACTGGGTGAGTTGGAGAGGGGTCTTAAAAAATATAGAGCATTAATAGTCGAGAACAAGTACTCTGACTGCTGCATTTCATCTAAAATTGCACCTAAGGGGCTGAGGTTTATTAAGATACCTAATGGTGTAAACCGAGATGAGTCCTTTTTTGCAGAGCTGACTGACTTCTTTAATCGAGCTGGTCTTGATTTTTTGAAATTATTAATCAAGCGTAATGAACATTTGCTTGATCAACTTAAATCTGAGTTAGAGGCTTTGGACAGTAACATCAATGATGCTTTAAGCAGTCATGGGAATTACAAAGAATATGAGTTTGTGTTAGAAACTGTGGACAAATATGAGCAGGCTATTACCCACAGAAAATCCAAAAAGATAGACTGTGACATTGTAGCATATAGCAATGGTCAAGCCTTTAACTTCAGTTTCAAAAACACAAACTATAAGTCCTTTCATCAAAGAAATTACAACGGCAATAATGGACTGAATAGACATGCCATTGGTTTCTACAGCTCTGCTGTAAGAAAGGGTAGTACCCCTTTAAATCAAGGCAGAAATAAATCCCGGCCCAGAGCTAGGACGCCAGAAGCTGTTTTACAACAGCAAGGAGGCGTTTTGAACATGTCGACTGCAGGAACAATACCATCAGCTTCAGACCCCAACAAGTTTGTTCAAACTTTGGAGAACACAAACAGCAGCAATAATAACAACAGTAGTGGTTCAAAAAACGGGAGACATGCTTCCAAGGTGGCGAGGCAGAATCAGAACAGAGGCAGGAGCCACTTTCGAAGATAAGTACTGTGTTGGACACTGAAGTGAATTCTTTAGTGAAAATATTTAATTTAACTGATATACAGCTTACTGTTGAACAAGAATGTCTTTTGAGGTTTGGATTAGGTTTTATACTAAGCAACCGAGCTGATTTAGCTAACACATTGTTGAATTTAAAACTATATACAAGAAAATTGAATTTAATGTTTGTTCTCAAAGACGTTGAAGTTGTTTCTAACACCATTATTAGGAAACCCACTGTTTTCAACCCTACATTACATAACACTATAAAAGTGTTTGAAATGTACTGTTCTAATGAGATTAGGTCTCCATTGGCTAATAAACCTGTGCAATCTTTTTTTAATTTAACAAAAGAAGAAAGTCAAGCACTTGCTGAGCTGACCAGCAGAACTGATTTGAGATTCATGAAGGCCGATAAGGGGGGGGCAGTTTGGTGTTGATGTACACAGAGGATTATGTTAAAGTTATGGAAACCCTTTTGAGTAATTCTGAAGAATATCTTGAGGTCAGTTTTGATATTATTGATCGAAGTTATAAGTACATTAAATACACTTTATATGATTTGTTTATGAATGGTGAACTGGCCTGAGTTATATGAATATTTTTCAGTTGAGCATCCTAGAGTAGGTGTTTTATTTGGAATTCCTAAAATACACAAACATATTACCAACCCCCCTTTTTGGTCTATTGTTTCTTCTGCTGGTAGCATTACTGAGGGGATATCCCTATATTTGGATAAAGTTTCTTAATCCTTTAGTGCAAGGTTTGTCTTCATATATAAAGGATTCTTGGTCTTTTTTTAGAATCTATTAGATTGTTTAATTTGAAAGAGAATAGTGGTGCTCTTAGTGATAATAACATTTTTCTACTAACCGTAGATGTGGTTTCCTTATATACTTCCATACCTCTTGAAGTGGGGTTGGAATATGTAGTTAATTTTTTAAACAAGTATAGTATATGGTCTGAGAGTTCAGTGAAAAACAGAAGTTATGTACCTACCATAATGTTCCATATTAGTTGTCTTCATCTTGCCTTCTTTCTTGCTGGTTGGGAACAGAGCCGATCCTCGGCTCCGACTCAGCCATCTTCAATAGCTCGAGAGCTGTTTACTGGCTCGAGGCTACCCCTTATCCCATAATGCCTAGCGATAACTACCCAGATCTCATTTGAAATAGCTAACTCCAGACATAACAAGAGAATAAACCAGTCAAAAGAACTGGTTGACTTATACCTCCCATATCCTCTAAATCAATAGAGGGTAACAAAGAATACTCAGCCAGAGAAAAAGGACTCCTCTCGATCCACTAGGACAGGGAGATGGAGGGCGGGACGCAAGAAAGAAGGCGAGATGAAGACAACTAACATGGAACATTATGGTAGGTACATAACTTCTTTATGTTAAGTTGTCTATCCCGCCTTCATTCTTGCTGGTTGGGACAGCGTCCCTAGCACCTGAAATCCTGGGTGGCTCAGTGGAACAGACTCTTCAGAACAGTGGAACCAAAATCAGCTCTGCTCCAGGAGACCATATCCACCTTGTAATGAGAAATAAAGGTATGAGGATTTGCCCACGTAGCAGCTGCACATATGGAATCCATGGGCAACCTAGACTGGAAAGCTACAGAGGTGGCTAATGCCCTAGTAGAATGACCTTTCGGTTTAGATGGTAATTCCTTATCCCGTAACTGATAAATAAATGAAATAGTACGGGATAGCCATCTAGGTAAAGTAACCTTGGAAACTTTGAGACCTTGTTTGTTTAAGGCATAAGACAGAAACAATTGGTCTGATTTTCTTATTTCTTTAGGTCTATGAAGGTAAAAATGCAATTGCCTGTGCACGTCCAATTGGTGAAGTCTGTACTCTGCCTTGTTGCTATGATTGGGGAAGAAAATGGGGAGATCTATAGATTGCTTTAAATTATGTTCAGAGCAGACTTTGGGAAGAAATGAGGCATTTGTCCTCAGAGAAACTCTATCCCTATGAAAAACCAGATAAGGGGGATGGACACATAATGTCTGTAGTTCTGAGACTCGTCTGGCTGAAGTAATAGCAACCAGAAACAGTGTTTTCCAAGAGAGAAATTTGATGGAGCATGATGCTGCTGGTTCAAAAGGAGGCAAAATTAAGGATGTTAGGACTAGATTAAGGTCCCCGGGAGGAGGGGGGTCTCTCACTGGAGGTTTAAGAAAAGATGTCCCTCTCAAAAAGGCTTTACAGAGCTTGTGAGACATGATGCTTGAATTCTGTAACCCGATGTGAAAATTAGAAATGGCTGCTAATTGCACCCTAATGGTAGCGGAAGCGGCTCCAGAGTGAAACAGTTGTGCTAGGAACTCTAGGATCTCATGGACTGGGACTGAGAAGGGATCCACATTCCTAGACTCAGTCCAATAAGAAAAACATCTCCATTTGCTAGCATAAATAGTCCTGGTGGTGGACTTATGTGAGGAAATGACAATCTCACTGACTGTTGGGGAAATGCTAGGGAGCCTGGCTAGGGCTGGAAGTGGAGCAACCAAGCTGTGAGCTGGAGAGTCTGAAGGGACTGATGCAACCCGCCTGAGTGATGAACCAGTAGATCTGGAATCGGGTCCAGAGTACAGGGCTGATCGAGATGATAGAGGTGTAGGAACAGAAACCAAATCTGTTAAGGCCAGTAGGGGGCAATGAGGATCATATTGCAACCCAATGACTTTGCTTTCTGTATGAGTCTTGGTATAAGGGGAAAGGGAGGAAATGCATAAAGGAGTCCCTGAGGCCAATCGTGGACTAGAGCGTCCCTGGGTAGGTGACCTGGAAGTGGAAGGAGGGAGAAGTAGTTGCTGCATTTGCTGTTGAATGCGGTGGCAAAAAGATCGCAGCAAGGCTGTCCCCATTTGCGGAAGATTAGGTCCGCAACTTCCTGATTCAGAGACCACTCATGAGGTATGAGGATAACTCTGCTGAGCCTGTCCGCTATGACATTGGATCTCCCAGGGATATGCGTCGTAATTAGAAAACGTTGGGAGGAAATCGCCCACTGCCACAGTCTGACAGCTTCTCGACACAAGGGGTAAGATTTGGTCCTGCCCTGTTTGTTGATGTACCACACTACTGACATATTGTCTGTTTGGATCACAATGGTCCCAGAAGGAAGAGACTCTTGAAGGGCTTGCAATGCTTGGAGCACAGCTCTCATCTCTAGGATATTTATGTGCAGATGGTACTCGGGAGGTTGCCAAGTGCCTTGGACTGTCCTGCCCAGATAATGCCCCCCCACCCTATCAGGGAGGCATCTGTGATCACTGTGGTTACCAGAGGGGGCTGAATGAAGGGTCTGCCCTGAGTAACTAGTGGGGAGACCATCCAGCAAGAAAGGTGCCTTTTGCATGTTTCTATAATCATGATCATGTGAGACATGGGTAGCTCTTGGAAAGACCACTGTGTGAAAAGAAGCCACTGAAGAATTCTCATATGGAAGTGTGTCAATGGAAGAAGGAGGACTGCAGCTGCCATGGAGCCTAGAGTTTGAAGGACATATTTGACTTGTATCTTCTTGCTCTGCATTAGAACTTGCACTTGCTGACGAATACTGGACAATCTTTCCAGTGGTAATCTTACGAACATTTCCTTTGTGTTTAATTCTGCTCCTATGTAAGTGATAGACTGAGAGGGCAACAAGGCAGATTTTTCGAAATTTATGGTAATACCTAGCTGGGTGCAAAAAGTGATTGTGTAATCCTGTGCTTGTAGGAGTTGATGCCTGGTGGGCATGAGACGTCTAGATATGGAAACACCTGGAATCCTTGACGTCTCAGGTGAGCCGTGACCACTGCCATACATTTGGTAAACACCCTGGGGGCTGTGGTGAGACCAAAGGGCAGAGCTCTGAACTGGTAATGACTGCCCCCCCACCTGAAAGCAAAGAAATCTCCTGGAATGTCTGTCCATCTTGATATGGTAGTACGCATCCTGAAGATCTACTGAGCACATCCAATTGTCCTGACCCAGAAAGGGTAGAATGGACTGTAGCGTGACCATCTGAAACTTTGTTCTTTGTACAGATCTGTTTAATCTGCTGAGATCCAGAATGGGTCTCCAGTCCCCTGTCTTTTCTGGTACTAAAAAGAACCTTGAGTAAATTCCGGATCCGAGCTGGTCTGCGGGGACCTCTTGGATGGCTCTTTTTCTTAGCAGTTTTGAAACTTCTATAACTGCTTGCTACCTCAGATTGGGTGGAACATCTGGAAGGGCTTTCTTTGACTGTAAGGGGGTTTGATGGAAGGGAATTTTGTAACCTCCAGATATAATGGACAGTACCCATCTGTCTCTTGTTAAATTTTGCCAGGCTTTTGAGTACAGCGAAAGTCTTCCCCCAACTGCCTCCAGAGGTGAGCAGCCGGGCAACCCTTCAGGGATGCTGGAAGGGCTTGTCAGAGAAGGATTCTCTGTTGCCCTGGTTTTGCGGACCCCCTCTGCCATGATGGCAGCTTCTATTATTGTTGTTTCCCCCTCTGCCTCTGGAGGAAAGATCACTACATGTGTCACGCGAGGCTCCCTGAGATTTGCAGAACCACATCTTCCCACTCTTCTGACCCTTGGGGAAGGGTCTTGAGGGAGTGGAAAAACAGACTCCCACAGCAGAGAGAGTCTTGCCTTCTTGCTCACACCTAGTCAAAGTGTCTTTCACCTGTGGCCCAAACAGAAAGGAGCCATCAAAGGGGGTCTTGGTGAAGGATGCTTGAAAGGGTTCCACAAAATTACACAGCCGCATCCAAGCATGCCTCCTGAGGGCCACAGCAGTGCCCATGGCTCTACTCACTCCATCGGCAGCATAGGAAATGAGCCTCATGGAGGAGTTGACTACGGAATTAAGAGTCGCTAGCTGAGAAGTTACTTTGGCTTGAACTCCCTCAGCTGTAGGACCTTGAAGGGTATCTCCTAGCTCTTTTAGGAGATCCCTCTGAAGACGAGTAAAGTGACATAAGTGGTTCAGGGACCTCATGAAGAAAGCTGCTGAAGCAAACAATCGCTTTCCATATCTGTCCATCATCCTAGACTCCTTATTAGGAGGATGAACAGATGAAGAGGTCTCTGCCATTTCTTTTTTGGTGGCGGCTGCTACCACCATGGCATCAATGGGCACACCCTTAGAAAGAAACTGTTTATCCTGGGGGGCTGTAATGAACTTATTTGGTCACCTCGGAGTTGGTTCCACTGTGTCCGGAGCTGACCAAGCCTTTCAAGCCACTACAGACATGAGTGGATCGAAAGGCGGAGAAACCCAGGAGGTGGAAGGTCGGAACTGAAGGCATCCAGGAATACGGACTCATCCTCAGTAGGAGATAGGGGAGTCCAGTTCCCCCTTTGCCTAAGCATTTCAGGGATGTCCACGAATGAAACATCTTCAGAGGGGGATCTTGGGGACTCTTCCGAATCATCAAGTCCGTATCAGAAGTGACAGACTCCAGGGAGTCAATGTGCTTCCTCTTGCACTTCTTCTTCTGAGGGGGCTCCTCTGAGAGATCAGGAGAGGCCTCAGAAGAAGAGGAAACACCCAATGGGGTGTCCTGAACCATCAGTTCCCTACACTTGGGATATGGTGGAGGAGCAGAGGTTGGCACAGACACTATAAGGAACAGAGTCGGTGGAGCCGGTAGTGGAGCTGAGTCAGGGGACAGCACGCTCCACATGACCTCAAAGGCACCCCCATCTCGAGGAAGAGAAATCTCTAGCTCTGAAGAAACAAGAATCTTTCTCTGCACCGAGGGGGACAGCTCCGAGGCCGATGTTGGAGCCGACCTCCCCTGCGCCGAAGCTCTGAGAGGGAGAACAGGGTCGGACAAGGGTCCGATGACACTCCCCCCCCCCTCGGAGCCGACAAGGAAGCTCTGGCAACCAGATTCCTCGATTGAAGGAAGTATGGAGGTAATCGGAGCCGAGTTCGGAGCCAACGGTTCCACTACCCGAACCCCAACGAACTCCGGCTCCAAACTCATTGGAGTCGGAGGAGGAATATCAAGTGAAGTGGATGGAGCCGATCCCTGTTGAGGAGGGCTGGACAATAATTTAGCTAGTGCCTGCGACTTTAACAACCTACTGACTACCCTCTCCACATCGTGATCCGACAGCCTAGAGGACCAAGAGGAGTGAGAGGACCGGTGGCTATGCTCACTTTGAAGCAATAGAGACCGAGGAGCCGAATGCACCGACTCTAAGGAATGGGACCTCAGCCTCTTGTGACTCCTCGACGGCTCCGAAACATCCGATGGAGCCGACGGGGAGGTTGTCTTGTAAAAAGTAAAAAATGCACCAAGATAACACACAGCAAACGTTTAATCACAGCAAAGTACAAAGTGGTAAGCGCTTTCACAACCAAAGTTGCTTCATCAGACACCACAGTAAAAAATGCACAGGTTTAAATAGAGATTCTAAAATGCCAATTAATCAATAAAAATCACACAATGATTAAGTAGCAGTGAAAAACAATTAAGCCTCATGCTCAAACTAAAAAAACATTGCTTAAAAACATTGCTTAAAAACATTATACAAGAAGGAATCAAATACTATACATGAGAAAGCACTTAAAAAACTTATAAAATCATTATAAAACATGGGAAAATACTAGGCAGGAAAAAGTTAAATAGAATACTTGGAAACTAATAGTTAAATACATTAGACTAATTTTGAAAGAACTTAGCTAATCTTAATGCTTGAGATGTCTAGCCTTTAAAAAAGGGACCAAGGAAGTAGTAGCATTCAAACCATGATACTTTTCAGCATTAAGTTTCAAAATCCACTTCTGTTCATGTCCCTCTGTGATATTCTCAATGTCACCACCTCTGGGGTTTCTATGAATATGTTGTAGAACAAAGAACTTAAAGGAATGAGAACGGCCATTGGACATAACATGATTGGCTAGAGCATTTGATGGTTTATTATTACTAATATCTCTTAGGTGGTCTAGAATACGATCTTTAAGCATTCTATTTGTTTTTCCTACATAAAAAGCAGGACATTGTACACAAAAACAATAATAGACCACATCTGTAGATCTGCAATTAGTGTATTGATTAGTGTACAAAGAAAATTTCCTAGTAGGATGTACATATTTATTTTTGCTATATATAAATTGACAAGCACTGCAATTCCTGCATGGAAAAGTAGCATGCCGATTGGATCTAATAATAGTTCTAGATAATTCACCATGACATAGATGTTGTTTAAGGGATTTATTATTTCTAAAACTAAAAATAGGAGAATGTCCGACCTTGTCTACCAGTCCAGGCACTTCTTGTAGCAAATACCAATGCTTTTTGACTACATCTAAGTATTGATTGATGTTACTGGAAAACTGAAACACCACTCTAAAATCATTACTAGTTCTGTTAGTATATCTTGTATTGTCAACAGCATCACCAGCATTAAAATAAGGTTTACATCTAGTGCTTCTCAGCTTCCAGGCATTAGAGATAGTCTGTTCAATGTCTGCAAGAGAGTATCCCCTATGTAAAATTTCTGTTTTTAAATTAGATAGGGCAACTACTGCATCTTCATCTCTGCTATGCAGTCGCAGTGTTCTAAAAACCTGACCCTTGAGCACGTTCCTAGGAACATGTCTAGGGTGCATACTAGATTTGTACAAAAGAGTATTTTTTCTAGAGGGTTTAAAATAAATATTACTGCAAAGACTATTTAAAACAGATTTAATAATCTACACATCAAGGAAACTGATGTCAGTGTTGGAACTATGGTAAGTGAACCTTAAAAAGTCAGTAGTTGAATGCAAATATTCCACAAACTGTGCCAAATCAATACCAGAGCCTCTCCACAGCATAAACACGTCATCTACAAAGCGGACATACCAAAGTATTTGTCCAAAGAATGGATTATTGTTTGACAACACATTTTGCTCTTCCCAGCTGACCAAAGCCAAGTTGGCGTAGCTATTTGCACATGCAGTGCCCATGGCCACGCCAACTTTCTGCAAAAAGAATTGCTCCTGGAACATAACAATGTTGTTCTCTAGGAAAATCTCTAAGAGACTACAAATCAACTGTATCTTAGTGTTGGTGAAACACTTATTCACATAAAGAAAATCCCTAACGCTGTCAACACCCCAGGTGTTAGGTATACTAGTGAATAAGGATTCAATGTCTAATGTAACAAGGACAAAATTCTCATTAACATCAACACTTTCCATTCTATCATAAAGCCTTTGTAAAAACATCTTTGTATCCTTCAATATTGTATGGCAGTTTGCCAACAAACCATGCAAACATCCCTCTACATAAATAGAGAGAGGTTCAGTACACCACCCAGTTCCTGAAACAACAGGACGCATGGGAGGAGATAAATTTTTGTGTATTTTTGGTAGGCCATATACCCTGGGAACAAGTGGTTTATACACATTAAAATACTTAAAAAGTGAATCATCTATTAAATTTGTGATTAGTAAATCAAAAATTAAAAAATAAACTTTATCTATAATAGCGTTAACAGTAGGCTTGGAAATGCATTAATATGTATGCGTATCAAGTAAAAGTTTCTCCATTTGTGTGACATATAAATCCTTGTCCATTAACACTATACCACCTCCTTTATCTGCCTGCTTAATAACTATTGAATGTATATTTTGTAATTCTTGCAGGGCTCTGTGTTCATCTACTGTCAAGTTATAAAATGACATACTAGTATCAGTTAAGTTGTTTAATTCTCTAAAAGCAATTTCACATACATCTATGAATCGTTGAATACCTGTTGGTAAAGCTGGAACAAAGGTACTAGGTTTTCTGTATATATTATGTCCTTTATTACCTGCAGTAGTATCTGTAGGAAACAAACACTTCAGGGAAAGACTTCTGCCAAGTTGTCTTAAGTCCTTCAACATTTCAGCTGGGTCGGCCCTCCTTGCAGGAATAAAGGATAAACCTTTATTAAGAACACTAAGCTGTTCACTATTTAACACAAAAGAAGAAATATTTTTAACTAAGTCTGAGACTACATGCGTCTCTTTTTGGATAGATGAGCTATCACATCCATGTGCTGGCTCTTGAATGTCTTGCCGTTGTGTGTAAAGCTCTTCGACCGAGCTCTGTACGGCAGGGCTGTTCTCAAAGAGTAGTCTCCCTTCTTTGTCTTGTCTAAAAAAACACTTGTTTCCTTGTTTTGTTCTTGCCCTTGAGTATTATTAACTACAGATACATTTGAAGTTGAAGGCATTACTGCTGATGCGTAAGTGGGACGCACATCATTAATAAACTTGTCAGTGGTAAAGGAAGTCTCCAAACTGCTAAAAGCAGTAAAAGAAGGTTGCATACCTGGTTCTGCTTGCATAGCATTCAGATCTGGCCACAACTCCCCGATCGTCTGTAGTAGTAGGAACTGCCGAAGTAGCAGTAACAGGAATTTGCAAACCTGGTTCCACTTCTGTAGCATTTGTAGATACAGGCGCCATAACTCCCCGATCATTCATAGAACCGGAAACAGGACCAGACAGAGGAGCCAGTCGTGTTTCCCTGCGATGCAGTATTTGCATTAAAGGGACCATTACTTTGAATAGAAGTAGTTTTAACTTCTTTCGGCCAAGAAAAGACATTCCCCAGGATTCACGAAGCCTCCGTGTAAGAGTTATAACTCTTACACGGAGGCTGCAGTTAAATGGAGTGATGTCAGCATGCTTTGCATATTCATGAGAGCATGCTGAATCACACCTAAGTTTAACACGGTCCATGTAAGACAGTAGGGGGCGTGTCCGTAGGCTGAGCCCTGCAAGCGGACACGCCCCCAGAAGTGTAAAAGTGCCCAAAGTAAACACCCACAACAGAGTCCACGGAAATGTGAATAAACACAACACAACACATGCCCCCACAGACTATGAACATAAAATATATATAAATGAACATGTTATATATTTTTTAAATTGTAAAGATGTTTAACCGTGAGTGCGCTGTTTGCGGTGCCGTAGCACAGCTACAGTTAGCAGTCAGTGGGAAAGCATATAAGAACTAAATATGCAAAATAAGCCAGGAAGCAATAGCATAGCGGTAGAGATGTTGGCTGAAGAGCAGGCATTCATGGTTCGAGCCCCCACAACACCAATTTTTTTTTTTCAAAATAAGCAGGAAACAAGTCACTGACAAATATGTACACATAAAACCCCAATATATGTAAAATGTAATGAAATAGCCCATTTATTTTGAAGACATGTGAGGTAACAAAAGAATAAAAAATGCCAGATGTGCCCATAGCTGAGCTACAGTTTAACAGGGTGAGTGCATCTGCCCGTAGAGTGGTTTAACTGGTGCAAAATGAGTGCCTGTAGCTGAGCAGTGGTTTAACACGCTAAATCTATGTGCCCCTAACTGAGCTGAGCATAATATGCGTGCCGATAGCCAAATGAGGCTTAAACCAGCGTACCCCGTTTGCACAGAGCTGCGCACCGCGCAAACAAGCTAACCGACGGGCAACGTTGAGCAAGCCATATCAAAACTGCCTTTACACAGACACACCCCTCAGCATGTCTAGACAGTCATGAAAAATAAAAAGCAGTGGCCATGTTCGAACCCAGGATACTATACACCATAGTCAAGGTACAGAACCACTAAGCCATGACAGCAGTATCTGTAAATGCAATAATAGCTAATATATAGGAATGAATACAAACTAGAGCATGACAATGCAGGTTTACTGAAGTTGATACAATTCCAAAATGGCCAATCACAGATATGTGCGGGACAAACGGACTATATAAGCCCCATAGGCGGGAATACACAGCATAAACGATAGTAGAACTGACCTGCAGGCAGAATGACAGGAGTAGGAGAGGGTAGTCGCTTTCGAGCACAGAGGTGGGGTGTTGAGGAGTCCAGGTACATGGTCTGGCTCTTAGTCCATAATCATGAGGCCCAACTCATGCAGGGCCAGGTCCTCTGGGGAGCATACAGGGCTGAGGCGTGGGACCGGTTGGCTCATGATCTCACCAGTGCCACAGGGATTCCAAGGACTGGTGAGCAGGTCCGTCACCACCATGCAGACCTGAAGAGACACAAGCAGGACCAACTGAACCTTTGGATCCAGGAGGCCCGGCAAACACCCAACGCCCCACTACTGAGTAAGTAACATTTAAATATATATGTAAGAAATTAAACTAGCTGATATTATGGAGATGTGTATACCAATATTACTTCATTTATATTACAGCTGCAGGTGTCCATTCTGCGAACCGCAGAGCCTATGGCAATAGGCTGGTGCGGTTGCGCCACCAGGCAGGTCAGTAATCCACTACCAGTAACTGTAAAGAAATATAAAAGTATGACAGTCAGCAAAAGAGTGCAGTGTAGTCAGTAAGGAATAAAATCTGCAAGTAACAGTGTGAAAGTGTATGCAAGTATTGCTTGATTACAAAAGTGTGTTTCAGCCTGTAAGTTTAACCTAAACATGAAACTGTCCAACATATATTCTGAAATAAAAATGCCCTGCCTGTAAGAAAATAGTACACAACCTGCAGCAGGCTGAAAAGTATAGCTGCAGAAGATGATGAAATCACTTGTGTGAAATATATCCCTGTGGAAATACTGAAACATGACAGAAGTGAGACTGCTGGAAAGGATTGTAATAACTACTGGTAAAACATGTCAATAAAGCCTAGAAGTACCATCCTGAATAGTAAAATGAAAGCAAGTGAGAGAGTGTGAGAAAGTGTCATGAATCCAGCAATACAGTAGTAATAACCCCTGAATAAAGTATACTGCAGTCAAGACAGAATGAAATGCATGTGAGATTCAAAACCAAACAGCAAAATCTGTTCAAAGTGTTGCTGCATCTGGAATGTGTATCCCAAAATCAGGATATGTTGCTCTCAGTCTGCAATATGCAGATAGGATGTTTGTCTGATATACCAAACATCCACACTTGTCTACAGCTATATAAAGCAAATGTAGCAGGATGATGTAGCTGAACAAAGCTAGATATGAATGTGTATGAAGAACCATAAAATGTATATTGATGTTGCAGTAACAGTCCTATCACCAAGTTGAAATAGTTATCATATAGGAAACTGTAGTTAGAACAGTAGTGTGTATATAACTGTAGCTATTAGAAATGTACAGCATATGTATTGTTATTCGCGGTGTTAATATTACTTTCTTCACCCCACCCTATAACCACATATAACCCATTCCACGTGAAAATGGTATGTGCAATCACAATTAACACCCCTGGACGTTTGTCCTGTTGGGTCATATATATTTCCATGTCTGTTGATGCATCTGCCCTGTTCATACATCCACACCTGATGGCCTGTTGCCATCAATTAACCCTGCATGTTGGTGGACTGTGTATTTCTGTTCAAATTATGCATGTGTTATGCACGCTGTTCAATGGTGTGAATATCTGGGTGTTTGGTTAATGGAAATACTAATGCATGCTGTTACAACTAATTGTGAATGGTATTATATGTCACTAACCCAAACTGTCATGACATAATGCAAAACATAGTACGACAGGGAAGGCGGGTTCCAGCGGACCCACCTCTCCCACCTCAGCTGGCAAGTGCACCTGGCACTAGTGCCGAGTCCGGACCCTCCTCCGGTGGCCCTGTGCCACCTGCAGGTGTAAGCACTGCAGGGGATGGGGCTCGCCCCCCCCTCTGCAAGTGTGGCCGGAGGAGAACCACCACTCACCCTCCGTAGCATCCGGACTGTGGTGCGTAAGGAGATTCAAGACTCTGTTCTCGAGCGCCTATGCCAGCTCGAAGCATGGGTGGTGCAACTAACGGGCATGCCTGTTGCCCCGCCTACACAGCCCCCAGCACAGCCCCATCCTGGGCAGTGAAGGAACAGTGGCAACTGCCTATGGGTGGGGATATCAGTTCCACTGTTGCCATCTGTGGGCTCATGGGCTCTGGATATCCAAACCTCCGTACCCGCCAATTGCTTAACCCCCCCACACGTGTCATACACCGCCCCTGTATGCATCTTGTTTGTCTTGTCTGTTTACCTACCCAACCTACCTCCCCAGCTGTACCGACTTCCTTCACCTGACATACCACTCTCACCTGAAAAAAAAAAAAAAAAGGGCACTCTGTACCCACAAAAAAATTACTCCCCATACATAGCTGCCCATTCCACACACATGTCTACTGGACATGGAACCTATCAATTACAATTGGCTGTACAACAAGTATTATTGTTGTCCTGACACCTCTCTCAGGGGTGGAAGGTTTCAAATGTCACACCAAATTACATACATATGCACAGCTGTTGCTGATGAAGAAATGGGCAGCTATGGGCCTTACCTACATCCCTCCTGCACATCCCAAGCTTGTTTCCCTACTGTCTTACCCTCTTTGTGACCCCTTTTTCACCACTTTCCTGTCTCCCCATTTTCTTTTCTTTCAAAGAAAATAGCACGGGTGTGTGCAAGAGTAAGCACGTTTAAGCGGTTGTAAGCGGGTGTCTGAGCTAACCACCAGTGCGTGCAGCGGGTCCTGTACTCAGCTCAAAAGCAAAATAAAATCCCACTGTGAGTCCCGAACCCATGACCTTGGAAACAGTAGTCTGCATGACTTACCACTAAGCCATGACTCTTATACAAGAACATTGTGCTAAAATAAATATATCATGTAATAGTAGGAATGAATGTAAAGGGAATATAGATGTGTAGTACACAAAGCATGCCATTTAGAATTACTATCAAAACTAGTGAATTTCCATAATAGTAGTGTGTGAACAGAAACAGCCATGCTAGTTGGAAGCTAGTAGGTAATAATGTCACTATAGCACCTTGCAAGCCACACACATACTCACAGCAGGATAAGCACTGCCCATACCCCACAACCTCTTACAGAAACACATCTGGACCAAGTAATAAAATATGTGGAGCAAATGCCCAAAACCAGGGACACATTACAAATAATGTTACAACAAACGCAGACAGTTCAGAGAGTAACAGGGTCTGCACTTTGTGGGATGTTTGGAAGGGTATGCAGTTTGAAACTTGAATGTTTGTCACCATATTCTGACTTGAGCCCAGAGTGACTTGCCAGAAAAAGGTGTGCATGAGATATTGACCAAAATATGAGGCAGAAATGTGGACAACCTGCAAATATCTGTACACATGACGGGTCTGACACCACCATATTTGAATAGTTAAGAGCCTAGACATAGCAACAGTGAATGACTTACAGGGATGCCCCACAGACCCCATGTGAAATGTACAAACAGTAGGCAGAAAGGTGTAACACATGCAATGGTAACTATGGAGTCCTGAAAGTATTCATCACTTGCATGGCAGAAAAAGTGTAGTAATACATATGCTCATGCTAACCCACAGTCACAACTGCAGCGTACCAGACATTTTAATGGGTGTACCCCACTGATATGTACCATTCCATGAGGCACATAACAGATGAACCTGAAAGTCTCTGGGGCCTGCTCAGCAGCATACTCAAATACCCTAATAGATGTCAAGGCCCACACCATGGCCAGACCACACTGCATGCTGTAACACCCTAGCAGATATAGCAAGCATTCCAAGGTGTGAATGCACATGGAAAATAGGAAAGCTACAGCAGCACACTACAGTCAAGACACCTAGCAGGCATACAAGTAGTGACTGTAAAGGGCAACTATTGAAGCCTTAGCAACAAAGTGCAAGCAAAAGTGAAAGGAAAGCACACACACACACATTAACAGTAGTAGTAGTTGTAGGTGTCAGTGTACATACACAGTTAGTTCAGGAAACTGGAGAAATGAATGGAGGAATGTTAATCTACAACACACCTGGAAATATGAGAGATACCAACCTTTACACTCACAGAACATTGTCCACAGCATAACAGCATGGTCCCTGCCCTTAAAATCTGAAAGGGCTACGCCTATCTCACATACCTTTTTATAGCACTGTTCTGAAATCACAGTGAGAACTGCAATCAGTACACAACTGACTGCATGCAATTAGCAAATGCTGGCTAACAATTGGTGCAGAGGCCATCACATGGGCATATGCAGATACCTACAAAAGTATGCTGTACTCCCAGTCCACACATGCAATACTTTCATTGCACCCTGAGAAGGACATGAGAGAGAGAGAGAGAGAGAGAGAGAGAGAGAGAGAGAGAGACAGAGACAGAGAAAACTGCAATTAAGCAGACACAAACAAATTGTTCAGCAACAGCTACCTGAAAGCTGACAACTGGGAAGTGGAGCAGCAGGACAGAGAACCAGACGGCAACACAAGCAGCTGTGACAAACACAGGTAATGTAAAGTAATACTGTAAGGGTCTACATACTGTGAACCCTCCATATGTGTCATTGGTCTGTATCCATATGTATATGAAGATGTGTAAAGGGCAGGGGACATACAGCAACTATCAGTGAAGGCTGTACATACATTTGTATGTGAGAGCATCTATGTGCACAAATCAATGTTGGTTGATTGTAGGTTGTAGTGCCATGTACAAAGTAGGTTTCACAGTTATGTATGTTTAGCAGTATGTTAGTGTGTGTATACAGTATGGTAGACAAATATGTTGATATACCTGTCAAATGGATACGTATGTATGTCAACATATGTATGTGTATATATATATATATATATATATATATATATATATATATATATATATATATATATATATATATATATATGATATGCATATATGTATACATACATAGAGAGAGATGTAGGAATACATAGACAGATGTAGATAGAATATTGTACAAACATATCTATGTAATGCACACATACAGATATAGATATATGTAGATACATATACATAGACTGATCTGACTATCTACAGGTATGACTGTATATGACAACCTGCAACACAGCCTGTCCCACCCCCTCTGTCACTCAAACCCCCTCTGTGCCCCCCTCCACATCTATAGCAATATATGTACATCAATATATATATGTGTATATGTATACGGACATATATATATATATATATATATATATATATATATATATATATATACACATATAGATATATCTATATACATATATATATATATATATATATATAGAGAGAGAGAGAGAGATGTATATAAATTCTGAGTGAGGTGCATGTGTACAGATG
Organism: Protopterus annectens; assembly: GCF_019279795.1. Classification (NCBI taxonomy): domain Eukaryota; kingdom Metazoa; phylum Chordata; order Ceratodontiformes; family Protopteridae; genus Protopterus; species Protopterus annectens. The sequence goes on along the minus strand of NC_056726.1, from coordinate 360,162,990 downwards.
TATTGCAACAGGTGCCTGGTGACAAAGGCATGGAGTGAACACCAGTGTCAAAACCGGAGTACCATACCACATTCCAGATCACCTACACCAGTAACCACCAGATATGTGATTGGCTGCCCACCACTGCATGTGTCAGGGGTGAACAGGGTCATAAATGTGTACAATAGTGGCCCCAGTGATATTCACAGTGGCACACTATCCCTGGAATACCTGCACATGGTATATGTCAGCGGACATGGTGTGTCAGCTATGGACATGTAGGTCGGTGTACCCCTCCACACCACATAATGGATGCCATGGTATGGACCTCACATGACAGCTACAGATATGGAGAAGGACACAGTGACATGTACAACACTGTGACAATGCACTCAAACACATTACCAATGCACAGTGACTGACAACACCACAGAGTACACATATGCTACCCACATAGAGGTTACCACTCCTGGATTTACATATGTAAGTCACACCCATGACAGATGTCCAACAACCATAGTAACACCTCACACCATCCACAACCTAAATGTCTGTTGTGTGTCGTCCGTGCCACTGCAATAGAGTGCACATGTGGAGGTAAGAGTTCCTACCCACAGATAAGACATACCCTGCAATAAACCACACAGTGTTAAGAAGCAAGACTCCCCATGACTACATGTCACACATACCCCTGCTGAATATTAGTCAGATAGGTAATATGCCATATGAGTCACCCTGTGTAACTGTGTGACAGCAGCAGGTACCATCACACCACATGTGTCACAATGGTCAGGGTAGCAGAACAGTACACTGCTGTAGTCCCAGGGGCAATAGCATATTGTATAGTATTGTATTGTAATGTAATGTATTGTGTTGTATTGTATTGGTATGTTGAGGTGCCTCCTTCATGGAGTGGAACCACTGCTGCTGTGCACCAGTGTACAGGTACATATCCTGTAGTCAGGCTAATGTTACATAGCACTTCTATATGTGTGTTTAGCTCCTGTCAGAGTTTATGTAGCATGCAACTGGGAATACCATCAGGTCCCATTCATGTTGTGTATTCTGCTGTCCTGAGGGTGGCTCTCACCTGGACATCTGTGATGACAGGGAGGTTACAGTCAGCTGGGATAACTATGTCTTATTTTGGGGGAGAGGGCGGGGTGACACCTGCACTGAACCTGTCTGCCACAATGTTGACGATATCTGTGGTGTCAGTGAAATATTTGTTGTTGTGTACTAACTATGGGCATAGAGGATGGATCCTGACCAGGTTGCTAACATAACTGAAGAAGGCCTTCTGGTTATCTGTAGTGTCCCTCTTGATTTCTATCTCAAAGTTGCCCATGGATTTTGTATGATGGAAAATAGATCCTTACTAGTGCTGCTCAGACATGCCCTCCCTTTATGGAATTATGCTCTGTCTTGCAGTAGCTTCCATCTTCTGTAATACAATCTGTCTATGGCTGGGATCCACCAGACAGGATGCTGTCCCTTTGTGGAGAATTTCTTGGTCATATATGGGATTGCATGATCCATGCATTCTCGGAGATGTCTGTAGAAAGCAATTGTGTAGGGGTCAGCATTGTGGGTTGTATCTGCCACTGGCCCAGTGGGCTGAAAGGATACCATGTCACTGTTACAAAGTGTAAAGTTTGTATCTGAAATGTTATGCATTATAGTCATTTGTGCTGGTGGTGGAGGTGGGATATGTATATCCATGGCAATCAGTGTGTGTGGTCAGCTCACAGTAGTTGATGATGTAGGCCATACAGTACCTAGATACAAACCCCCAGAGTGAGGAGGTGCTCTTGACCTGAATCAGTGTTCTGACTGCTGGGGTTTGGTAGTATGTCGTATGGAGTGTGCCAGGTACTGTTGCACAGTTGCTGGCTGAGCACTGATACCTGGCCATCTACATGTGTATCCACCAATAGACAGACAGATGCTACATATGTGAGATATGTTGTATCATAACAGTCGAGTAGCATGTGTAGTATGTGTGCCAAATTCTGCTGACATATATTGCTGACACCAGGTTATTTTCTTTCTCAGGTACATGGCCCACCCGCGGAATCCCACCTACTCCACAGCTGAGGATGAGGAGATACACCAGAGCCTGGTGCGGATTATGCAATACTCTTTTCCCACACCAGCCAGAATCAGCAGGAGAGGGCTGCACTGTGGCAAGACCTTGTCCATCGGGTAAATGACATAGGCACGCATAATAGGACATATGAGCAGGTACGACATCACTGCAGTGATTTAATCAGACATGTCCATCAGCGCGGCCGGATATCCACAGGCAACAGGTCGCCACAGGTGGTGGGGTGGCTACATATCCCCCACTCACCAGACTGGAGGGACTACTCATGAGTGTAGTGGCTCTAGTCCGCCAGCAACAACAACAGCAGGCATGCATTATGATGGAGGCTGGAGCCACGCAGCAGCAAGACAGTGAACGTGCAGGTAATATGCCATATGTATAGTTGACTGTTGTGTACACTGGTAGTTAATGCATGTGTGAGGTGTGTCCTTGGTTTGTAGCTGTCACCATAATATTTAATGTGCAAGTGTGATATCCTCAATATTAGCAGCTGACCTTTGAAAGGCGACTGTTGTACTACTGACCTGTATCATACTCAGTAACAATGGCACAGTTGTGCCCACTGACATTAGTTTCTTCACGTCTGCAGGACCCTCTGGTATAACAGCAATGCAGCCTATCCATGCTGGTGAGTGTGTATTAAAAATTCCTGTAATAGTGTTGATATTAATAGTACTATTTGGCTCACTTAGTAGTGCTCTTTGTATGCATGTAGGTGTGTCTGTGTCTGTGTGTTGATATCACACATACTGAGTACTGTGCATGTGTGCACCTGTGCACCTGTGCATGTGTGCATGTGTGCATGTGTGCACCTGTGCACGTGTGCATGTGTGTATGTGTGCACCTGTGCATGTGTGCACCTGTGCATGTGTGCATGTGTGCATGTGTGCACCTGTGCATGTGTGTATGTGTGCATGTGTGCATGTGTGCACCTGTGCATGTGTGCATGTGTGCACCTGTGCATGTGTGCATGTGTGCATGTGTGCACCTGTGCATGTGTGCACCTGTGCATGTGTGTATGTGTGCATGTGTGCACCTGTGCATGTGTGCATGTGTGCATGTGTGCACCTGTGCATGTGTGCATGTGTGCACCTGTGCACGTGTGCATGTGTGCACTTGTGCATGTGTGCATGTGTGCATGTGTGCACCTGTGCATGTGTGCATGTGTGCATCACTGGTAATGTGTAGACATTGTAAACTGTGTTTCCTGTTTCCCTCCCACAGGTTCTGTTGCTGCTCTGGTGTCATGTAGCAGGGAACCTGAATCAGGTGCCGTGGGTACTGATAATGATGACATCTGTGTAATGGCACAGGAAAGTATGCCAGGGTCCACCATTGGTCAGCCGATTGACAGTACACAGCTGTCGACCCCATCAATGTGCACAGTTATCCTGCCAATACACCCTTTGTCACCAATGTCCCTAGGTGATGGACAGCATACAGTGGGCATTGACCAGGGTAATGTGGTATCTGTGGCACATGCCTCCCCACACAGCAGCCATGGGCATGGTCCAGAAATGGTACCACACAGACAGATGTCCAGGGGTTCTCGTGGGAGCATCCGTGGGCATACTGCCCCTGTCAGACGTGCCCACAGAGGTCTTACAACCTCAGCTATGTTTCAGGCTGTCATGCAGGCACAGTCACGTATGGAACGGTACACCAGACAGGGTCTGAGGGAGCTGACAGCATGTCGCACAGCCATGACTGACAGTATGCGTGACATTGCGGCTGCCATCCATGATTTCACCGATGTCATAGCAGACGTTGTGGGGACATATTAGACCGGTTCCACAACTACATGTCCATGAGACAGGGCGATGGAGGGCTGTTGAGGCGTCAACATGGCCGTATGCCAGCAACAGCAGCAGCTGGCAGTCGTTGCGGATGACAGCAGGGCCGCGGCCGCCCCCGTAGTGCCAGCAGCAGCCCCAGCAATGCTGGGTCTGTGCTGTAATCAGACCACCCCAGGAGACCACGTGCACATGGCTCTGGCCAGGCCCGACAGGGATCTGTGTCCAGTCAATGAATACCTGCTTCTGATGACAGTACCCAGTCTGGGTTGGTACTGGATATGGTCCGTAGCACCCATGCAAGGCACAGGTACCGTGTCCGTGGCCAGAGACACTGATCTGTATGACCTGGCAGGTACAGTCTGTGGCTGTCCACAAACACCAGTATATGGCAGCCATGAGGTGGAACTGTGTGCATTCATACACACATGCGAATTGACAACACCTAGGGCTACCGCATACATGCACAGACTGCATCAACATTGCCCCACCTTCTACTGCTGTCCCTCACCAACACACATACACATACATGTCAATTGGTGGTATCGGTGGCTGACTCAGGCATACCAAGTTCACACCTTGTGCATATGATGAAACTGTGCCACCTCCTGCAATCTGTAACAACTGTGCAGGTACAGGTTAACATGTTGCTGATGCACAGGGTGACCACATAGATGTGTAGTAATAGTATCATGTTGTTAACAGTACTGTGTGCTGAATTAATTGTGGGTATATCACAGGATGCTTGATGCAGTAAGTGTGTGATTGTCATGTCCTGTTGTCTACACCCATGGTAAGTACCATAGTGTATCATCTGCACATGTTGGCATACTGGTGGTAATGATGTCAACATAAGGCTACATACATAGGTAGCACAGGGGATAAGGTAATGAATGTAGTAATACACAATGATGGACATGTAAATTGCAAGTGGCATGTTGCCCACACTGGACTCTGCAATGCAGATGTTTGAGGATGTTGATATGTGTGCAGTACTACACGACTGGTACAGGACACACAGGAGCACCCTAGCACTGCATGCTCACATCTCATACCATGCTAGACAGCCCCAACACACATAACTGTCACAGGAGGGAGAGTCCCCATATATGTCAGGGATACTGTGGTGGCAAGCCAGGTAGAATACATCCTACTAAGTATGGAACCACTGAGTGAAGGCTCAGTGTCTGTTATTTGACATGTGTATTACTGCAGGTATGAGCACATGGGTTTCCATCCAGTTATTGTACATCCTGACAGTACATGGTCTGTACACTTGTGTGCACTGAGACTGGACCCTAGCCATCTGACCCGTGTATTTCCATGTACATGTGCATAGTGCCTGCATATTTGCAGTGTTACCTACTGGAACTGGTACTAGATTCTAGAGAAGCTCACCAGCTTAAATATAAGCCCCTATGTCACTAGATGGATTGTTTGTTGTACAATGGACTACATGCAGCCCTGTTTACTGTAGCTTTGTTTGCATGCATGTTTGCTTGCAATTACCCTGGAATACTGATCACACCTGCAATGCATAGTTATAGAGCTTCTGTGGACTCCTAGTGCCATCTGCATAGCTTACTATATGTATGTCCATGTCCCACTTGACAGGATGTCACTGTTTGTCCTGTTCACATGTACATTGCCTGTGACACAGTGCAAATGACTTACCTGGCATGTGTCCACGTGAGCAGTCATATATGCTACTGCTAACTAATCACAGGCACTACACCTTCACATATTCATCTTCTGTTGAACTATCTGCTTCGCTAGGGAAGGCCTGCACCTGTCACCCCTGGGCTTTCAGATATTGGCAAAGGCTCTTGCTACCCCCATAGTGCCTATGTTAGGCAAGGCTCAAATGACAAACCCACCTTCATAGATATCACAAGGGATAAGAAACTAAGAGTAATGCTACCCAATGCCAGAAGTCTAAACCTCCAGATGCATGCACCCAAAACACTCGTTGGCATGGAGAACATCGATATCTGTGCAGTAACAGATGCCTGGTTCAGGGCTACTGAGAGCACACCAGCACTACCAGGTTTAACCTGGTTGATTTCTTTGAAACAGTCACCAAGGCCATTGACGAGGGGAAGGTGGTTCACACAGCCTACCTGGACCTTGCAAAGCCTTCACAACAATACCCCACTTGGGCATTCTAGAGAAGCTCACCAGCTTAAATATAAGCCCCTATGTCACTAGATGGATTGCACAGTGGCTCAAGGACAGAACCCACATGGTTAGAATTGCTGGAGCCATGCCAGACTCCAAACCAGTTACGAGTTGTGTCCCACAAGGCTCAGTCCTGGGACCTCTCTTGTTTGGTATATATTTATTGGAGGTACAGGCCAACATGGACGGACTGTGGCTGACCAAATATGCAGATGACTGCGAACTGGCCACCATAATCGACTCTCCAGCTGACACAAGCATCTTCCAAAGGGGCATCATAGAAACAGACAAATTGTGCCAGAGCCATGGCCTTCAGCTGAACAGTGTTTAGAAAGGGGAATGTGCATCCTGTAGTCTGTTCACCTAGTTGCCAAAAGGGACATTGTCCTCACACACACTAACCCCCCTCAGCCAAAAACACACACCTGCCAATTGCAGGATTCAAACCCCTACCTGACTATGTTATGACACTCGAGACAGACACATTAGCAGAGTGTGCTATTCACATTACTGGGAGGTTTCCCTTCTCTTGCTGTACTTATAGGGTGCTGACATCATCAGTGTTTAGAAAGGGAAATGTGCATCCTGTAGTCTGTTCTCCTAGTTGCCAAAAGGGACATTTCCCTCACACACAATTGCACACACACTACCCCCCTCAGACAAACACACACACTTGCAGGATTCAAACCCCTACCTAACTATATTATGACACTTGAGATGGACGCATTAGCAGAGCGTGCTATTCACATTACTGGGAGGTATTCCTTCTCTTGCTGTATTTATAGGGTGCTGACATCATCAGTGTTTAGAAAGTGAAATGTGCATCCTGTAGTCTGTTCACCTAGTTGCCAAAAGGGACATTGTCCTCACACACACTAACCCCCCTCAGACAAACACACACACTTGCCATTTGCAGGATTCAAACCCCTACCTAACTATGTTATGACACTTGAGATGGACACATTAGCAGAGCGCACTATTCGCATTACTGGGAGGTTTCTCTTCTCCTGCTATACTTACAGAGTGCTGACATCATCAGTGTTTAGAAAGGGGAATGTGCATCCTGTAGTCTGTTCTCCTAGTTGCCAAAAGGGACATTTCCCTCACACACACTAACCCCCTTCAGACAAACACACACACTTGCCATTCGCAGGATTTAAATCCCTACCTAACTATGTTATGACACTTGAGATGGACCCATTAGCAGAGCGAGCTATTCGCATTACTGGGAAGTTTCCCTTCTCCTGCTATACTTATAGAGTACTGACATCATCAGTGTTTAGAAAGGGGAATGTGCATCCTGTAGTCTGTTCTTCTAGTTGCCAAAAGGGACATTTCCCTCACACACATTAACCCCCTCAGACAAACACACACACTTGCCATTTGCAGGATTCAAACCCCTACCTAACTATGTTATGATACTTAAGACGGACACATTAGCAGAACACGCTATTCACATTACTGGGAGGTTTTTCTTCTCCTGGTGTACTTATAGAGTGCTGACATCATCGGTGTTTAGAAAGGGGAATGTGCATCCTGTAGTGTGTTTTCCCAGTTGTCAAAAGGGACATTTCTCTCCCACAGACTTACACACACACCAACCCCACTCACACACACACACTGAGCATTTGCAGGATTCAAACCCCTACCTAACTATGTTATGACACTTGTGACGGACGCATTAGCAGAGCGCGCTATTCGCATTACTGGGAAGTTTCTTTTCTCCTGCTGTACTTATAGGGTGCTGACATCATCGGTGTTTAGAAAGGGGACTGTGCATCCTGTGGGGAGGCAGACACCAAGCACACTCTGGCTAAGCTGTCAACCCCTAGGGCAAGCAGCCTAGTGTTGACCTCTACACCCATATGTTTAATTGTCAAATGCACATTATTTGTTGCTGATAGACTGTTTGCACATCTTTATTGCCATAGCATTCCCTGTTTGTATGAACAACTTGTGCATCTGTGGAAGATGTTTGCATATGGGAGGGATCCACTATATCACGTATGTCTCTGTAGTCATTTAACTGTGTGCACTGGGCAGACTGCTGTAATGTGGTTGGTTCCTGGAATAACACATAAAAATACCAGATATGTGTGTCCAACTGCTAAACTGAGATTTGGCCTAAGTGTGTGAGCATGCCCAGTTCAGCCTTCCCATGGCATTTGTCTGACATATGTCTCATTTATCAAAGTGTGTGAGCATGCCCAGTGTGAGCATTCCATATGTTGGACTCTGCAGCCCACCACATTTGTGGATGAGTGTGAACTTCAACAAATATCACCCGTTTATGGTTGTGTGTTGTGTGTCATGTTGTGTAGTTACTGTACAACTGCTTTGTGTGTGAACACAACAGGATTATACTGTTCCTGCAGTGTTTACATGGGATACTTTGCATACAGTTGTCAACATCCTTTCACACTGACCTAACACTGTAGTACTGTATAGTGTACTGGTAGTACTTTGACTGTGGTGGACAGTATCCTGGGCTTTAGTGCTATCACTGCTTTACATTTCGATAGTGGGCAAAACAGCCTGGTTAGGGGCCAGTTGTGTACATCTGACCATGTTGCATTCTGTTCAGATATGAACTACTTAAACCAGGCTTGTCCAACATTGGTAGTGTATTCCACAACATAGGTGTACATTTGCAAACACTAGCGATGTGCCCTAGTCCATGTCTAATGCAAGTTGGAGAGTGTGTTTGTCCTTCAACACACATTGTAAGTGGAGTTTGCCATGACATATGTCATGGTTAGTATACTGTGCCTCTGTCTACCTGTGACATGACAGTGATACCCAGGATAAAGCTACCATCTCCCATCCACTCATCAAGATTCCTATTGAGGAAGATTGATAAGTGACTCTATGGGTAGCCTGTACTGGGGGTTCACTCATGGGTGGGGGTGGCTTCTGTGTTATGGACCATGCAGTACAGCTTGTCCTATGTAAGTCAGTGCTGGGGTTCAGGTCTCTCATGTGCATAGCTCACTGCCATTCAGATTGTACAAGGTGCAGCATGTTTATTGATACCAGCAACACAGGCAACACATGGCATCTGTGCAAGCTCTTTGATACTCCTGGTGAGGTACTGTTGGGGACTTTATGGTTGATGGAGGTGTCTGCTGAGGTACATCCCACAGGGGCTATTGTAGTCAATTGTACCGCTGATGAAGGATGACTGCAGAGCCACAATGACCTCCCCTTATCTAGATCTGACAACCTTCATGATTAGGTGGGTATATGGTATGTTTCTGTAAACACTACATGTTTGTCCAATGCAGGATATCTATCACCTTGTGTCCCCAGGTCTCTCATTACATGTTAACTACATAATGGGTTAACACCTATGTGGTAATTGGTGGGCACTTACTGTATATCCACGGGGGTTGACTATACACTTTTCTGCAATTAGCTTGCTGACATGGCTATGGCACCAGTTGTCTGTTTCTATGTGGCCCTTTTGTGGGATGCTTGTGTCAGCTGGTGGATCATATGTGGTGAGCAGTTTGTAGTCCTCTGCAAACATGTTCGGACACAGTCCTTCCATGTTTGCCTGTACCTATGGGACATATATACCAGACGAGGGAGATCCCAGGACCAAGCCTTGTGGGATGCTAGTTATATCTGGTTTGTAGTCTGACATGGCTGCAGCATGTCTGACCATGTCTGTTCTGTCCTTGGTCTGGTTTGCAACCCCTCTACTGACATAGGGGTTTATATTTAAGCTGGTGAGCTTATCTATAATGAACACGTAGGGTATTGTATAGAAGCCTTTGCAAGGTCCAGCTACGCTGTGTGGACCACATTGCCCTCATCAATGACCTTAATGACTGTTTCAATTGAGTCAAACATATTTAGGGGCAGGATCTGCACTTAATAAAGCCACACTGGGTAGGGTCCGGTGTCAGTAGGTCCCCAATATCTTTATGTCTGTGGTACATGCTGATCCTTTCCATAGCTGTGCAGACCGAGCTTCTCAGGATTCTGGGGTAGTAGTTTTCAGTATCCATTCAGGCAACACCTTTGTTGAGAAGGACCACTGTTGTTGTACACTGCTCTTTGGGTACATATTCTGTGGTAAGACTGACATTGAGCAGTAGTGTGGTTTGGCATTCCATTCATCTTGGAGTCCATGTTGCACTAAGCCCAGGACACCATCTCATACCATTGCTGCTGTGTGTTTTGCTTTGTAGATGTTAGCTGTTACCTCAGCATCTGCAATGTCAGGGGGCCAGCAGTCTGCTGGGATTGATAGTCTGCATTCGGGGGGGGTTGCACTGCACCTGTCAGGATGTATTCCGGTAAACGTTGTTGATTAGACGTTGCTGTGATTAAACGTTTGCTGTGTGTTATCTTGGTGCATTTTTTTACTTTTTACCTTTCATTTGGATTTATTTCTGCACCAAGGTTTTACCCAACACAGTTTCTTTGGTTTTCTGTTTTTGGTTTTGTTTTGTGAAGGGACACACAGCTCCATGGAAGATACTACAACTGAGCAGTCTGTGAGTGGACAACATCACCGTTTCCTAAGGATTCTAGACATTCCTTTGAATCCGTTGTTGAATACTGTTATACAAGCTGGTATGGATGAAACTTTTTCTAATCAACAACGTTTACCAGAATTTTTTCAGCAATATAAGAATCTAGAAAATATGATGTATAAATACAAGAGACTGCAATGGCAGAGGTTACATCTTCAAGCTTCGTTGGAAGCCAAAATTATTCCACAAGGCTTAAGAATTCTGAATATGCCCACCTATGGTGATACATATCTAGTCCTGCTACGTAAATGGCAAGAATTAAATTTACAATTTAGTTCTCAATATATGGAACTTTTAATAGACTTTTTTTCACCTATTGAAGCTGACTTAAAAGCACAGATTATTGATCTTGAAACAAAAATCACTGACAATTTTTCTTGTGATATTACATTCAACAAAATGAGTCAACTACAGGATAATATAGTTGCTTATCAGAAGAAACTGCAGTCTATTAAGTTCAACTTAATAGAGATAAAACCGACTTTGCAAGAAACAATGTCTTTTCTTGGCCGAAAGAAGTTAAAACTACATCTATTCAAAGTAATGGTCCCTTTAATGCAAATACTGCATCGCAGGGAAACACGACTGGCTCCTCTGGTCCTGTTTCCGGTTCTATGAATGATCGGGGAGTTATGGCGCCCGTATCTACAAATGCTACAGAAGTGGAACCAGGTTTGCAAATTCCTGTTACTGCTACTTCGGCAGTTCCTACTACTACAGATGATCAGGGAGTTGTGGCGCCCGTATCTACGAACACTATGCAAGCAGAACCAGGTATGCAACCTTCTTTTACTGCTTTTAGCAGTTTGGAGACTTCCTTTACCACTGACAAGTTTATTAATGATGTGCGTCCCACTTACGCATCAGCAGTAATGCCTTCAACTTCAAATGTATCTGTAGTTAATAATACTCAAGGGCAAGAACTAAACAAGGAAACAAGTGTTTTTTTAGACAAGACAAAGAAGGGGGACTACTCTTTGAGAACAGCCCTGCCGTACAGAGCTCGTTCGAAGAGCTTTACACACAACGGCAAGACATTCAAGAGCCAGCACATGGATGTGATAGCTCATCAATCCAAAAAGAGACGCATGTAGTCTCAGACTTAGTTATAAATATTTCTTCTTTTGTGTTAAATAGTGAACAGCTTAATGTTCTTAATAAAGGTTTATCCTTTATTCCTGCAAGGAGGGCTGACCCAGCTGAAATGTTGAAGGACTTAAGACTACTTGGCAGAAGTCTTTCCCTGAAGTGTTTGTTTCCTACAGATACTACTGCAGGTAATAAAGGACATAATATATACAGAAAACCTAGTACCTTTGTTCCAGCTTTACCAACAAGTATTCAACGATTCATAGATGTATGTGAAATTGCTTTTAGAGAATTAAACAACTTAACTGATACTAGTATGTCATTTTATAACTTGACAGTAGATGAACACAGAGCCCTGCAAGAATTACAAAATATACATTCAATAGTTATTAAGCAGGCAGATAAAGGAGGCGGTATAGTGTTAATGGACAAGGATTTATATGTCACACAAATGGAGAAACTTTTACTTGATATGCATACATATCAATGCATTTCCAAGCCTACTGTTAACGCTATTATAGATAAAGTTTCTTTTTTAATTTTTGATTTACTAATCATGAATTTAATAGATGATTCACTTTTTAAGTATTTTAATGTGTATAAACCACTTGTTCCCAGGGTATATGGCCTACCAAAAATACACAAAAATTTGTTATCTTCACCCATGCATCCTATTGTTTCAGGCACTGGGTGGTGTACTGAACCTCTCTCTATTTATGTAGAGGGATGTTTGCATGGTTTGTTGGCAAACTGCCATACAATATTGAAGGATACAAAGATGTTTTTACAAAGGCTTTATGATAGAATGGAAAGTGTTGATGTTAATGAGAATTTTGTCCTTGTTACATTAGACATTGAATCCTTATTCACTAGTATACCTAACACCTGGGGTGTTGACAGCGATAAGGATTTTCTTTATGTGAATAAGTGTTTCACCAACACTAAGATACAGTTGATTTGTAGTCTCTTAGAGATTATCCTAGAGAACAACATTGTTATGTTCCAGGAGCAATTCTTTTTGCAGAAAGTTGGCGTGGCCATGGGCACTGCATGTGCAAATAGCTACGCCAACTTGGCTTTGGTCAGCTGGGAAGAGCAAAATGTGTTGTCAAACAATAATCCATTCTTTGGACAAATACTTTGGTACGTCCGCTTTGTAGATGACGTATTTATGCTGTGGAGAGGCTCTGGTATTGATTTGGCACAGTTTGTGGAATATTTGCATTCAACTACTGATTTTTTAAAGTTCACTTACCATAGTTCCAACACTGACATCAGTTTCCTTGATGTGCAGATTAGTAAATCTGTTTTAAATAGTCTTTGCAGTAATATTTATTTTAAACCCACTAGAAAAAATACTCTTTTGTACAAATCTAGTATGCGCCCTAGACACGTTCCTAGGAACGTGCTCAAGGGTCAGGTTTTTAGAACACTGCGACTGCATAGCAGAGATGAAGATGCAGTAGTTGCCCTATCTAATTTAAAAACAGAATTTTTACATAGGGGATACTCACTTGCAGACATTGAACAGACTATCTCTAATGCCTGGAAGCTGAGAAGCACTAGATGTAAACCTTATTTTAATGCTGGTGATGCTGTTGACAATACAAGATATACTAACAGAACTAGTAATGATTTTAGAGTGGTGTTTCAGTTTTCCAGTAACATCAATCAATACTTAGATGTAGTCAAAAAGCATTGGTATTTGCTACAAGAAGTGCCTGGACTGGTAGACAAGGTCGGACATTCTCCTATTTTTAGTTTTAGAAATAATAAATCCCTTAAACAACATCTATGTCATGGTGAATTATCTAGAACTGTTATTAGATCCAATCGGCATGGTACTTTTCCATGCAGGAATTGCAGTGCTTGTCAATTTATATATAGCAAAAATAAATATGCACATCTTACTAGGAAATTTTCTTTGTACACTAATCAATACACTGATTGCAGATCTACAGATGTGGTCTATTATTGTTTTTGTGTACAATGTCCTGCTTTTTATGTAGGAAAAACAAACAGAATGCTTAAAGATCGTATTCTAGACCACCTAAGAGATATTAGTAATAATAAACCATCAAATGCTCTAGTCAGTCATGTTATGTCCAATGGCCATTCTCATTCCTTTAAGTTCTTTGTTCTACAACATATTCATAGAAACCCCAGAGGTGGTGACATTGAGAATATCACAGAGGGACATGAACAGAAGTGGATTTTGAAACTTAATGCTGAAAAGTATCCTGGTTTGAATGCTACTACTTCCTTGGTCCCTTTTTTAAAGGCTAGACATCTCAAGCATTAAGATTAGCTAAGTTCTTTCAAAATTAGTCTAATGTATTTAACTATTAGTTTCCAAGTATTCTATTTAACTTTTTCCTGCCTAGTATTTTCCCATGTTTTATAATGATTTTATAAGTTTTTTAAGTGCTTTCTCATGTATAGTATTTGATTCCTTCTTGTACAATGTTTTTAAGCAATGCTTTTTTTAGTTTGAGCATGAGGCTTAATTGTTTTTCACTGCTACTTAATCATTGTGTGATTTTTATTGATTAATTGGCATTTTAGAATCTCTATTTAAACCTGTGCATTTTTTACTGTGGTGTCTGATGAAGCAACTTTGGTTGTGAAAGCGCTTACCACTTTGTACTTTGCTGTGATTAAACGTTTGCTGTGTGTTATCTTGGTGCATTTTTTACTTTTTACCTTTCATTTGGATTTATTTCTGCACCAAGGTTTTACCCAGCACAGTTTCTTTGGTTTTCCGGGGAGGTTGTCTTGTTGGTGCCAGCTGGAACCGACTTAGAAAGTAAATCCAGCACAGGAGTCGGCTCCGAGGATGGACCCGACTGCTTAGTGCATTTTGAGGATTTCACTGGCTGTGAACTTTTTGCCGGTGAATCCTGGGGTTTTAACAGACCCCTAAGAATTAGTTTGTTCTTACGCTCCTGCAGGACTCTTGGACTAAAAGCATGGCAAATAGAACAAAAGTCCTGCAGGTGAACAGCACCTAAACAGTAGATGCAACTAGTGTGCCCATCTGTCAGAGACATTTTCTGACAGCATGAGTCACACTTCTTAAAACCAGAAACATTAGCTTCCTTAGACATGCTGTACTAAAAAAAGGAGGACTAAGAAGTGACTACTGACACAAAAAACAGTGCTAACCTAGACAAACACACCAGTACTATGCTAACTACAATAATTTTTTTTTTTTTTATAACAATAAGAGAAAAAAGGAGAGCCTCTAAGTTAAACGGCTAACCTAGGGAAGGGGAGGGGCTGGGAGAACTCTTTAACTGAAACGAGTTCTAACACAAGGGCGAGATACAAGAAAAAATAACAGCAACAAGTATAACTATTCTAAATAGAAAAAAATACTAGAAAAATTTTAAATTTAGAAAGAAAGTTTACACAAAATGCTAAATATATGAGCCTGAGCCAGAAAAACGACACCCTCGCAGATGAAGCGGCAAACGAGATCTGGGCAGCTATCACTAGGCATTATGGGATAAGGGGTAGCCTCGAGCCAGTAAACAGCTCTCGAGCTATTGAAGATGGCCGAGTCGGAGCCGAGGATGAGCTCCGATCCCAACCAGCAAGAATGAAGGCGAGATAGACAACTTAACATCTTGTATTGTGTTGTTAGAACTGATGTTAGAAAACTATTTTTTTGTGTTTAATAGAAAATACTTCCAGCAGTTTAGGGGAGTTGCCATTGGGGGCACAGTCACTGCTGCTTTCGCAAGTTTAGTTATGGCCTGGTGGTAAATGGAATGTCTGCCACAAATTCTTTTAGCTAAGGATATTTTGTTTTACTGTCATTTTATTGACGTCCTGTTTTTTATTATTAAGGGATAGAGAAAAGGCAGACCTTTTTTTAGAACAGCTTAACAGAAGTAGTAATTTCTTGAAATTTACGTTAAGCAATTTAGGGCACCAGGTCAACTATTTAGACATGGTCCTCACTTGGCGCACAGTAGATCTAAGTTTTTCTAGCAAGATATATAGGAAAGAGACTTATGTTAATAATTATTTACAATATCAGAGCAACCACCCTGCCTTTATGAGACGGAACATTCCGAAAGGACAGTACATAAGAGCCTCTCGGTTAACCAGTAGTGATGAAGGTTCTTTACTGAAACATCATTCATCACTGGTTTATTCTTAGCAAGAGGATATCCAGAAGTTTTATTACATAATTTAGTATCTGAGATCTCTAATAGGAGATCTGTAGACTTTCCGTCTATTCTGGCTCATGGTTTAACACTTAGAACAGCAACTGATGATTCAGGTAGACATGTTCTATTTAGTCAGCCTAAATGTGTTGTGGATAAGTATGTAGATAGCATTATGATTAAAAATATTATAACTGATAATTGGAAAATTATTAGTGGTAACAATGATTTGTCAAGTATTTTGGGGAAAGTTCCTAGTTATGTTTATAAAAAATCAGGCAGTTTAAAGAACTTATTACAACATGATAGTACAGCCATCCTTCCCCCTCAAACAGATCAACCAAAAGGTACTTATAAATGTTTAAATTGTTCTGCTTGCAGGTTTATCCATGAAGGACCATACATTAGTTTAACACATTTAGATCACGCTATTGCTGTGTCTGGTAGGTTTACTTGTAATACATCTCATGTGGTATACATTGCTCTGTGCTCTTTTTGTATGGCATTTTATATAGTTATGACCATCAGACAGCTTAGCAGATGTATTAAAAAACACTGTTATGCCATTAAAAGCAAAGACAGCAATAACACTTTATATAGGAACACTTTGGAGTGTACTATGTTTACAAAGTTTTCCTTTGCTATTTTAGAGTATATTAGTAAAGATCTGTAAGGGGGAATATTAAAAATAGGGTTGAAAGAAGGGAAACCTTATGGCAACTGAGACTGGGTGCTGACAGTCCACCAGGATTGAATGAAAGTATAAATATCAAGTGTTTTTTAGAAGAGAGGAAGTTAACATTATAACAAGGTCTTGTTAAATTTTATTAATTGAATGATTGGTGTTTTTTAATTGATATGAAGTGTATTTAACAGTTTTGATTTTATTGTGTATTCATTCTGAAGAAGTTTATACGAAAGCGGTGATTAAACTTTTATACGCTATTGGAGTTTTGAGTTGTTCCTCTGTTGGCACAGTGTGTTTTTTGGTTCATGGTTGTTTTTAGTTACACCCAGTGCCATTTTTGTTTTAAAGATGCCCTCTTGTAAATTCCTAGGGTCCGGATGATCTTCCTATACAACTGCAAACACAAAGCATTCTGTGATCTCACTGACTTTACCAATGTCTTAAGCACTGTGTGAGTAAACTGCTTTCATAAAAGAAAACTGCTGCATGAATATGGGTGATTCACTTTAAGATACTTTATTGGATTGCGGGTAAAACAAACAACAATATGATATGAACAAAAGAATGTGAAGGATGCCTGTGGAATTCAGCTTCTGTTTTTAAAGCCTGCTTTCACTAGCAAGACAATTAAAATGCTTAAATATACATTTTAAATTGGAAAAGTCACAATAGCACTTCAGTAATGGAAAGATTATAAATACGTGAAACAGCCCGTAAATAAAATAAAAAGTTGTTAATGAACCTAGATCACACACCCTGTACTCCAAAGTTAAAAACAATTTTGTATTTTGTTCTGTGATGAGTTTCTTGGCAAGGAAATTAAGGGAAAAGGCACTCATTTTGTAAAATATGCCCAATGTGTTTATTTCTGCCAGGATCGACATTAACAGAGCATCTTAAATATTATTTTCCTTTCCTATATTTACTGTCTAGGAAAATAAAAAGGATCAACCTATTTGTTGATGACAGAATGGCAGGTGCCACAGTGAAAAATGGAGGTGTGGGAGAGTCTAGGGAAAGATTTGAAATGGCTGTGCAAATAAGCAGGAAAATGACAGGCAAATACAAAGTACTACACTTAGGAGCAGCCACTCCTTGGTGGTCAGGGATAAAGTCCTGACTACCTCACTAGTGACCCATGTTCAACTAGTGCCTCAGGCATCTGTAGGAGTTGGCAGGGGAGAATGACAGTGAGACGGATGAGGAGGGAGGCAGCTCTGGCTTGCCACATGGGTGACACCTCGCAGATGTCTATCCTGTGGAGCTTAAGTCTGTTGAGCCTGCAGTACTGTATGTAATCGCACTTTGAGCTGACGGGATGTCAACATGCAAAACCACACCTCTCCTCAGATGGTAGCTGTAGCAGATCTTGAAAGAACCACAGGGGGCTTCCACTGAGGGAGAATGCAGGCAACTCCCTACCACCTTACTCATGCTATGACTGGATAAGCTGATGGTGGATTCTCAGGCTGGAAGGAATGGCCTACAGGGCTCTTGCTTGCCTGGAAATCCCTAGCTCCATGACTGTGGAACAAATAGGCCAACTGGGCGTAGGCAGACAGACATGAGGGTCGGTTCTATGGGGAGTGCAAAAGGAAAAGTAATACACTTGAGCAAAAAACCCTGGTATGAAATATTAACTGATGCAGTGGAAATCATGGCAACAGATCAGGAAAAGTATATGGGGGGTGTCAGTCTCATCAGGACTTGGCCACTGTGGGTATAGTGACAGGGCAGAGGCAGCAGCAAAAAGAATGTCTGTGTTTACCCTCTTGAAGATAGATACCAGAAACAACCATGTAATGCATCCACTCTACAAGGCCTTGGTCAGACCAGACACATCAAATACTACATGTAGTTTTGGAGGCTATATATGGAAAAGAACACCAGCATAAGGATGATATCCACTGGATGTAGGAAAAGGAATATCACCATAGGATAAATGAGCTAGAGGGCTTCTCATCTGAGACCAGAAGTGACATGTCAATGGTACACAAGATCATGTTCAGAAGACATGACGAGACCATTCTGAACGGGAAGTACATGGGAAAAGAAGGAGGTTCACAGAAGACTGTAAAGACTAATTACTCATTGGACTTCTGAAACTATTTTTCCACAATGAAAGTTGTAGAGCAATGGAATGGACTTGTGGAAATGGTTTTGGAGAGGAAATCCCCATAGGCATTCAAGAGTACATGGGACTGGTAGAAAAGGGGTAAGAGGATGGTAGAGATAGCTGACAGGTAGAATATTAAATGCACTTAAAAGAGAAGATTAGGCAGGATTATTGTCTCATTTTGCCTTTAAGCAAATGCAATATAATGGATTGTAATGCCTAATGACTGTTATATGCATGTTTTGGTCTTACAACATCTTAGTGAAGACTCTTCTAAAAGATGGATTTCTGTCACAACATAGCATTACTTTTCTCTCTGATAATTACAGTGAAAAGTCCATTTTAAAATAACAGGTAGACAATTTTATACTAGTGGCCATTTAAACAATTTAAAGCCTTAAAAAATGTTAAAAATTTAACTCGAAAACAGCCAATAGTCCAGTAGCAATTCCCATTAAATCCAAGTTCTTAATGCAATACGAACATGAAGACAAACCTGCCATTGAAATATTCAAGTTTAATACAGTACTAAAACCAATACAAAAGTACTATTAAAACATTCAGGTTAAGTGCTTTTGTCAGATATGTTGGATATTTTCAGAACCATGAATGAAAAATACATGCAACACTTAAATCTTAAATGAAAGTGCCACACCTACTAACCTAACCAATCAGAACACGTTGCTTCATACAAAACCCACACTTGTGTACTTAAAGCAGAAGATGTTTTTTCATTTCATTCAGAAAACTATTACAACTTCATATCCTCAACTAATCTATAAATATTAAATAAATGTGTACTGTAATCAAATTAAGATAGGCAGGGCGAATGCTGAATTTATTGCATGATGAGGATGTATACTCTGTAGTGTCCTTAAATGAGATTAGCATTGCCTATCAAAGCATCAAAGTGGTATTAGATGAAATGTTATATTATTTGACATAATTTCACAGGATTTATATGATTTTCTTTGTGTAGAATTTCCGGTAATTTCAAACATTTTTGGTATCCCAAAAATCCACACAGATGCCAGCAACCCTCCCCAACGTATCTGACGAAAGTACTTAACTCGAATGTTTTAATGGTACTTTTGTACTGGTTTTTAGTACTGTATTAAACTTGAATATTTCAATGGCAGCTTTGTATTCGTGTTCAGATTGCATTAAGAACTTGGATTTAATGGAAATTGCTACTGCACTATTGGTTGTTTTTGAGCTAAATTGGCTGAATTATCTTCCAATACTGGGTATTTCAGAGTAAAAAAAGTTTAAATGCTACTTTATCAGTGATATAAACTGCATACATATAATTTAATGTGTATACATCCATATATGTAACAAATGGTCACATGAGTGTTAGGGCTACAAGACATTTACTCATGTCAGTGGAAACAGTTGTAGAGATGCAAGAGTGCCATTGTATAATATAATATATATATATATATATATATATATATATATATATATATATATATATATACACACACACACATATATATATATATATATATATATATATATACACATAAGACTGGATTTTGTCAGAGTCTGTTTATTGACATGTGACAGAGCCCTTACAACTGATTGAAATGTCCAGGCGTTGTCACTACGACACTGCGGTACAGCGGGAATCAGGGAATATGTCCTTTCCCCACTGTAGTATGATCTTGAATTTAGTATATATAATTAGCAGGGGGTGTGGGAGTGCAGGTGGTTTCAAAAATATGTGATTTTATTTTTTCAATCCTTTGTGGATTAATGTTTATCGTTACAATATTTAAGTGTTGATCATTAGTGGATCAACAAGTTGATTTTTTGAAGGTTGTATCAACGTAAAAATGTTTCTTAAATTGTTCTGCTGAATAATATTAAAAATTATCTCCAAACTGCAAATGTGTAATATTTAGCCAGTTCCATCAATGTTTACCTCCTTGGGCAACATAAGACAGCAGTAAGCAGCAGCTTGCATACCGCTGTCTTATGTGGCACACCAGAACATCACAGAAGAGAAAAAAGGGAAATGCTGGACACAGAAAAGTACAGCATGATTCCTTTCAAACAGTATTGTACAAATCTGCATTTTATAACTTTTCTTACCACTACTTCAAATCAGTCTCATCTTTTGTGTCAGTACATGCACTGTTATTATCACAGAAGTCAAAATCTATTAGTCTATTTAGTTTTGAAAGCGTCTGGCATTTTCAATGAGAAAGTTATTCTAACCATTTTTAGGAAATTTTATAAAATGTTAAAATGTATCAGTTTTTGTAGACCATGGTGATATTTGGCAATATACAAGTGTTTTGCTGGAACTATATTTCACCACCATAACTGGCTGTCTTCAGTGCAAATCTTCAAATGTTAACATCTGCACAACACATAATTAATCTTTTTTCTAGCATTAACACTGCTAGATTTCTGACGTGAATGCATTACCATCTCAGAACACACAACTGCCCCTTTTCTTCCATATTTAATTACCACCTCCCAGTACTTACCTTCATGAATCAAGGTAAATTATCATATCTTCTCTCTGGTAAGTTACATACTCAAAGGTCCAACTGTTGTTTGTTACTGAAAATTCCAGGACTATACAGAGCATAAAACTCTGCTCAGTCATGGAACAAATATATATGCATGAAGAGCTGTTGACACTAATACATCTAAAATTAGAAGATCTTTATCAGAAAACTAGCTAGGGAAACAACAAAGTGCATTTGGCAGAACTAAAATTTATTATGAGTCAGCAGTATGTTTACCCTTACACAGCCTTATATGTCTTGTATGCTATAGTGCAAGCTTTTCAGACCCCTGAATGCAATGGAGACTGAAAACACATATTGCAGAATGAAGATGGACATTCATTTGATTCAGGCAGAGGTCTGAAAAGTAAGAGCACTCCTTGCCTTGTGACCCATTGTTTGAGTTGCAGGATAAGCCAGCCCAGTCCATTTCAAGAAATTAAACTGTATAATTATGCATCAACACAAAGATGGGTTGCACTAAAATACATTTTAATTTAATTTCCTTTGTATACTCCTTATATGGCAATAACCAGTTTTACAGCAATTAAGTGTAACTAAAGGTTACAACAGGGACAAACAACTGCCACTAGTAAACACTGTTTTACAACAAATTTATACATACATGTGGTAATAATGCTAAACTATTGATAATATTCATGAGATACATTTTCCTCACAATTACTAACAGATTTCTTTATAAAATGTTTAATACATAATGAAACATTAAAACTGTTAGTAGATCTAGCTGCACTTAAAGTACTGAAAATCCCAAATGGCTAATCTTTTGTGAACTAATATTTAAACAACATGTGTATACATAATTTCTTGACATTTAATTCTGTTACCTAATGTTCACTCTACATCAAGTAGCTCTATGCGTATCATAGGGAGATAAAACTTAAAATGTAAAGCTGATTTATAGCAGACTTGTATAACCTGTTATAATTAGACTGTACAGTAGCCCCATATACAGCACAATTATAACCTAACGCACATAAACATAGAAAGCTTTAAATGTTTCATTTTGGTCAACTTCTTAAGTTTCTCAATATACATGTTTAGGAAATTTGAATGTATCATCAGTTACTCTACAAGATACCTGCAACTATACATTCTTTCAATAATCTAATTAACTGTGAAAATGATCATGATACCCTAAGGAATGCAGTTTAGATCTGGTGATGTCAATAACCAATCTTACATCCAAGGCCCAGATTAAAGACATCTGAAGTCAATACATAGCTTAATTATAGTTTGCTCCCTGTTAACTCAATGACCAAGGGAATAACATTAGCATAAGTTAAGCACCTGCCTGCATAGTGATGACAAGATATTTACAATCAAAATGAAGATTGATAGCCCTGATATTTATTTTAATATATTCATTTAATTGGGTAAGTAAAATGGTTCACCTTAGACCTGACGGGGCCATGACCTGCAACCAAAATTTATTAAAGGCAAATGAAATACATTTTATAGATAGAGTTTAAAAAAGCTAGTTAACCAACATGTTTTAGAATATGGAGGAAAACCGTACTAGACAAAATAGCCTACATAGACTCAACATATACAGTAAGTAGAGATAATGCTTGAACACCAGACCCTGAAGCTGTAAGGCCTGGTATGGCAATTACTGCAGAGAATTTGGGTTACGAGGTAATAAAGAACTGCTTCTTGTAGTCCAGTGTCTGATGCCCTTGACATTCACTTGTCTGCTGTGTAACTCTGAACAAGTCACTTATCCAGATGATGCTCCTGGGTCACCCTTGAAAAGGGTCACTTGTCTAGTTGGCTTAGCTGCTTAACAAATAAATATAATAGACTCAATTTTAACCATCAAGCTGTTGTATTAATACAAATGTGCCTATTACATCACCAAAAGAAAAGCATTACTTTTCTACTTCTGAACTGTATTTAATCAGCATAATGTTACTAAACCTTGAAATAATTGGGTCTATATTAGATACTCGAAGTTACTGAACTTCGAATACGATATGATCGACACCATATCGTCGAAGTCCAGTAACATTGAATACCTAATAAAAACATTAAATAAAGTAAAAAAAAAATCAGAACTACTTACTCTAAGCAGGGGGCAAGCCCTCATGCACCCTTCACCCCCCGCTACTTACATATTCCAACTCTGAGATCGCACTAAATTGAAGTAAATGGAAATCTCCCCTTACAGAGATTTCCGTTTACCTCTTCGATGTTCTGTGGTTTCACTGTTTACGTGTCAGCAATGTCAGATTTGACATTGTGATCATTCGAGATTCTGATATAGACCCAAATAATCCCCTCTCAGACAAAAGGAATGAAATAACAGTTAAGTTTTTATTTATATATTTGAAACTGGTATACCAGGTAGTTCCACTGAGTCACGTATGCCTTTTCAGGACAGAACTATGGCATCCACAACTCCACATAAAGATCAGTAAGTAAATAATTACATATTGCCCATTATCAGTGAAATAGTTCATAGGTTCATACGTAGGTACTAGGCTATCGGCCCTAGGGTCTATACAAGCCTAGCCAAAAAGGTACTCTGGCTTTCAACACTCAAGAAAATTATTTTCCTGTGCCCCTGTCGAGCAAGCCACATAGGTGATCCCCGGGGTGAATTTCCTATTTCTCATCCAATCATCAAGATTTTTCTTAAAGAGTGCTAATGAGGAGCTTTGTTTGATATAGATAGGTAGTTTGTTCCAGAGTATGGGAAGTCTCTGGGACAGGAATCCTCCAGCATGTTCTGTTTATTGTGGTGACAAGGTTTAGGTCCCTAGAGTGTGTAGCTTGGAGGGATTGGGATTTCTTTAAGTGGAGAATGTCCAACAGCTCTGGGTTTGACATAGCTTTGTATGTTAGGCACAGATCACCTCTGAGTAGGTGACATGCGACGGAGTAAAGCTGGAGTTTTTTGAGACTGTCTGCAGAGGGCATCTGTTTGAGGCTGGTAATCCTCTTTGTGAGGTATTTCTGTGGCCTTTCCAGTTGATGTAGATGTCTTGTGAGGTACATACCAAAAGGGGCATTGTACTCTATAATAGGTCTAATGAGTGACGAGTAGAGGGGAACAATAACCTCTTTTTTCCTGGATGAGAGACCCTTTGTGATGAGGTGTGCAACATAGAAGGATTTCCTGACTACTGTGGCAATGTGATTATCAAAGGAGAGGCTACTGTCCACTTGTGTCCCAAGGTCTCTTATCACACTTTCAGTGTTAAGTAGACTACCACCTATGTGGTAGCTCATGGGTACAGAGTTTTTACCAAAGGGGATGACAATGCACTTTTTGGCATTGAACTTGATGCCATGGCTTTGACACCAGGCATCTGTCTCAGTGAGGCCCTTTTTGTAGGATGTCCACATCGTTAGGAGTTTCAATTATGGCTCCTAGTTTGCAGTCATCTGCAAACTTAATTAGCCAAAGACCTTCTGTGTTAGCCTGTACTTCAAAAAAGTAGATAACAAACAGGAGAGGACCCAGGACTGAACCCTATGGTACTCCACTTGTCACTGGTCTGAAGCCAGATTTGGAGTCTGCTACTTTCACAGTGTGGGTTCTGTCAGTGAGCCAGTTGCCAACCCATCTTGTGACATAAGGCTTTATACCTAGTTTAGTGAGTTTATCTACAATTCCAGAGTGGGGGATGGTGTCAAAAGCCTTGGTGAGATCTAGATAGGCTGTGTGAGCCACCTTACCCTTGTTTACAGCTTTGGTGACTGCTTCAAAGAAGTCAATCAGGTTTAGGAGACGTGATCTGCCTTTTACAAACCCGAACTGGGTGGGGTCCAGAGTTTGGAGATTACCAATGTCTTTGTTTATATGTTCCATGATGATACGTTCCATGGCCTTGCAGACCAGGCTCGTTAGCCTAATGGGGAGGTAGTTCCCGGGGTCCATGGTGGCTCCCCCTTTGTGGCGTGGGATAACCATCGCTGTGCGCCATTCAATGGGAACAAAGCCTGAGGTAAGGCTATGATTGAACATGGTGCTTAGGTGGGGTGCCAGTTCATTCTGTAGTTTATGTAGAACGCAGCCTGGGATGTTGTCAGGTCCCATGGATGCTGTGTTCTTGCCTTTGGAGAGTGTGTTTTTTATCTGTGCAGCCGTGATTAAAGGAGCTTTGCATTCTTCTGGTATAGAGATGGGCCCTATAGGAGGTGGGGGGGTTAAGTTAGCAATGAACCTATCTGCCAGGATGTTGGCAATATTAGTTGGTTCTGTATATTTAGTGCCATTGTGCTGTAACTCAGAGCACATCTGAGTGTTGCCATTGAGATTTTTGACATAGCTATAGAATGGTTTGTGGTTATCTTTAGAATCAGTGGCAATTTTGTTTTCATAACTAGTTTTGGAGGATTTTATGAGGGATCTCAGCTTCTTACTGAGGCTGACCATGGAGTTCTTCCAGTCATGGGATTTTACTCTTTTTTGCAACAGTTTCTTTCTTCTATTATAGAGTTTGTTTATGGCAGAGGACCACCAGATTGGCTTCATTTTTTGGAGGATAGCATCTTGGTTCTGTTAGGGATAGCACGATCCATGCACTTGTGTAAGTGCTTATAAAGTGCATTTGTGTTGGATTCAGCAGTTGTACCTCTATTGCCCATCTGCACGGGTGTTGTAAAGTTTGCCACTTCTGTCTTAAGAAGAGTGAAGTTGGCTTTGGAGAAATTTTTTTACGGTGGTTTCCCTAATAGGGGGTGGGGGCGGGATGTGGATGTCTAGGCTGATTAGCTTGTGGTCGGATCTGACCAACGAGGAATTGACCTCTGGTGTGGAACACCAGTCGCCCATGTTGGTAATGACCAGGTCTAGGATATTGCTGCCCTTGGTGGGGGTGTGGATAAGTTGATTCAAGCCGTTGGAATTTATGAATTCCAGAAAACGTCGAGCAAAAGAGTTGGTACATGAGTAGTTTTCTCAGTTAATGGTGGGGTAGTTGAAATTGCCCATTATTAGGGTGTTGGGTTGTACCCTCATATTTTCCAGTGTATCAAGAAATGAGGAGTGGGAATCCTGGGGCATGGTGGGGGATCTGTAGCAAGTTGTAATTTGGATTGCGGTCTTGCCCAGTTAGTTGCACTTGGAAAATCTTGGATGCATTATGCTGAGCAACTAGCCTGGAGGTGTGGATATCCTTAATGAATATGGACACACCTCCACCTTTACTGTTTCGGTCCAGGTTAGGTGGCCGAAAGGTGTGGTATGAATTATAGCCTGGTAATGCATGGGTGCTCTCTGGAGCCTTGAACCAGGTCTCTGTCACTGCACAGATGTCGATGTTCTCCATTTTAAGGAGTGCCATGAGTGAATACATTTTGAGGTGTAGACTTCTAGTATTGAGTAGCATTACCCTCAGATTTTGCTTGCTTGTACCTGTTACGGTGGTGAATTTGTCATTTGAACCTTGCCTATAGTGAAAACAATACAAATGCAAACTGTTTACATTGTGTAAACAACAGTTACCAAATTAAAAAAAATGAAAATACAGGGGAAACTGAGTTACTGTTTCAATAAGCTCCTCTGAAAAATACCAGAATAACCTGCACAGATATTAACTGCTTACACTGTATACGAAGAACTAATTAGTATAATGTGCATACATTTTGGAAATTAAAAGAATAAACAGGTTGTACATGGAAACTGATAAAAGACATGAAATTTACTTAGTTCAAGAAAGATTAAGTCACTGCAGATAGTTATGGACAAATGTTTGCAGAGGGCATTTTTGAAGGTTAGCTGTGAGCATGAACATCTAATGGACATAGACAGTTTGTTCCAGAGGTGAGAAATACAGCATAGGACCTATGCAGAGCCCTAGTGGCAGTAGGTGAGGTAGTTAGCAGTGAAGTATTGGCTGATCTCAGATTCTCTGCACAGGTATACCATGACAAAATGGTGGAAAGAATGGAAGAAGAGAACGTTTTCAGCATTTATTTAATTTTGTTTACTGAGGTAGGGTACTGATCAGATTTGACCATCTGCAGGCTCAGCCCAGGTTGCATACATATTAACAACAGTGAAGTAAGATTCAAGGTATAACTAAATTAAACATATATAGTGACAGGAACAGGCAAGCAAAAACTGAGGGTAATTCTACTCAATGCTAGAAGTCTAAATCTCAAAATGCACTCCCTCTCGGCACTCCTTAAAATGGAGAATATCGATATCTGTGCAATGACTGAGACCTGGTTCAAGGGTCCAGAGACCACCCTTGCATTACCAGGCTATAACTCATACCACACTTTTCGGCCACCTAATCTGGCCCGGAACACCAAAGGCGGAGGTGTGTCCATATTCATTAAAGATATCCACACCTCCAGGCTAGTTGCTCAGAATAATGCATCCGAGGTTATCTAAGTGCAACTAACTCTGGGCAACACTGCAATCCAAATTTTACCTTGCTACAGATCCCCCACCATGCCCCAGGATTCCCACTCCTCTTTTCTTGATATACTGGAAAATATTAGGGTTCAACCAAACACCCTAATAATGTGCGACTTCAACTACCCCACCATTAACTGGAAAAACTACTCATGTACCAACTCCTTCGCTCAACGCTTTCTGGAATTCATAAATTCCAATGCCCTGGATCAACTTATCCACACCCCCACCAGGGGCAACAATATCCTAGACCTAGTCATTACCACATCTGAAGTCAACTCCTCGTTGGTCAGATCTGACCATAAGCTAATCACCCTAGATATCCACATCCCGCCCCCCACCCCCCATTAAGGAAATCAAGGTAAAAAATTTCTCCAAAGCCAACTTCATGCTTCTTAAGGCAGAAGTGGTGAACCTCACGACATCCATGCAGCTGGACAATACAGTTACAACTGCTGAATCCTACACAGATGCACTGTATAAGCACTTACATGAGTACATGGATCGTGCTATCCCAAACAGAACCAAGACGCTATCCTCCAAAAAAAGGAAGCCAATCTGGTGATCCCCTGCCATAAACAAACTCTACAATAGAAGGAAGAAACTGTTGCAAAAGGGAGTAAAATCCCATGAGTGGAGGAGTTCCTAGTCAGCCTCAGTAAGAAGCTGAGATCCCTTATAAGATCCTCCAAAGCTAGCTATGAAAACAAAATCACCACAGATTCTAGAGACAACCACAAAGCATTTTATAGCTATGGAAAAAATCTCAAGGGCAACACCTAGATCTGCTCTGAGTTACAGCACAACGGCATGAAAATTACAGAACCAACTGATATGGCCAACGTCCTGGCAGATAGATTTAGTGCTAACTTTACCCCCCTCTCACCCCCTAAAGGGCCCATGCCAATACAGGAAGAATTTAGAGTCCCTGTAATCACAGCTACGCAGGTAAAAGCTGCACTTTCTAAAGCCAAAAACACAGCATCCATGGGGCCGGACAACATCCCAGGCTGCGTTTTACATGAACTTCAGAACGAACTGGCTACCCACCTAAGTGCCATGTTCAGTCATAGTCTCACATCAGGCTTTGTACCCACTGAATGGCACACAGCAATAGTTATCCCACTCCACAAAGGGGGAGCCACCACTGATCCCAGGAACTATCGCCCTATTAGCCTGATGATCCTGGTCTGTAAGGCCATGGAACGTATCATCATGGAACTCATAAACAAAGACATTGGTAATCTCCAAACTCTGGACCCCACCCAGTTCGGATTTGTGAAAGCCAGATCATGCTTCCTGAACCTGATCGACTTTGGGGCAGTCACCAAAACTGTAGACGAGGGTAAGGTGGTTCACACAGCCTATCTTGACCTCGCCAGGCTTTCGATACCATACCCCATTCTGGAATTATAGCTAAACTCACTAAACTAGGTATAAATCCCTATGTCACAACACAGGTTGCCAATTGGCTCACTGACAGAACCCACACTGTAAAAGTTTCAGACTCCAAATCTGACTTCAAATCAGTGACAAGTGGAGTACCACAGGGTTCAGTCCTGGGACCTCTCCTGTTTGGTATCTACTTCTCTGAAGTACAGGCTAACACAGAAGGCCTTTGGCTAATGAAGTTCGCAGATGACTCCAAACTAGGAGCCATAGTTGAGTCCCTAAATGATGTGGACATCCTACAGAAGGGCCTCACTGAGACAGATGCCTGGTGTCAGAGCCATGGCCTCAAGCTCAATGCCAAAAAGTGCATTGTCATCCCTTTTGGCAAAAACTCTGTACCCATGAACTACCACATAAGCGGCAGTCTACTTAACACTGAATGTGTGATAAGAGACCTGGGGACCCAGGTGGACAGTAGGCTCTCCTTTGATAATCATATCACCACAGCAGTCAGGAAATCCTTCCACGTGGCACACCTCATCACAAAAGGGTTCTCATCTAGGAAAAAAGAGGTAATTGTTCCCCCTCTACTCAACACTCATTAGACCCATTATAGAGTACAATGTCCCTTTCAGAATGTACCTCACAAGACATCTGCAGCAGCTGGAAAGGTCACAGAAGTACCTCACAAAGAAGATTACTGGCCTCAAACAGATGCCCTACACTGACCATCTCAAAAAACTCCAGCTTTACTCCATAGCATATCGCCTACTCTGAAGTGATCTCAGCCTAACATATAAAGCTATGTCAAACCCAGAGCTGTTGGACATGTTACACCGAAAGAAATCCCAATCCCTCCGAGCTACATGCTCTAGGGACCTAAACCTTGTCACCACAATAAACAGGACATGTTGGAGGGATAGATTTCTGTACCAGAGACTTCCCATACTCTGGAACAAGCTACCCATTTATGTCAAGCAAAGTTCCTCATTAGCACTCTTCAAGAAAAATCTTGATAAGTGGATGTCAAATAGGAAATACACCCCGGGCATCACTTCTGTTGCTCTGCTCGACAGGGGCACAGGAAAATAACTTTATTGGGTGGCGTAAGCCAGGGAACATTGTTGGCTAGGCTTACTTAGGCCCTTGGGCTGATAGCTTAGTACCTACCTATGAACTTATAACTTAAAATAGATATAAAAATATATGCATATTTACAAGGTTTAAAAAGAAGTAGGATCAGGAGTATGCAGCACGTAACACAGGTGTTATAGGTGAGGTAAATGTGGTCCAGCCAAAAGTATAGACATAAAATATACAAATCTGAAGACAAATTTTAGCAGTGAGGGGAGTAGAACTTGTAGAATACTAAGAGCTGTAATATTAGGGCTAATAACAGGAGAAGGGGTATTAGCAATATACAATAGGGAACTGGTAGGGCAGATGGGGCAGCAGTATTTATTTATTTTATTTATTTTTATTTTACATTTGTTTACTGGGATAGTCCGACTGGACACATGTCCATTTACTGTGGAGGCCCAGGGAGAAAAGCTCCACATTCAGTACAGAAAAACAAATAGTTGAACAAATTGCTAACAATATGATCATTTATACAGAAGCAAAAAATTGATAATAGATAAAAATGTACAACTTTTGATATAAAAACAAAATTTGACACTAGATATAAAATGTAACTTTCGATACAGAAACAGAAATTGACACTAGATAAGCATTATAACTGACTATAGAAATAGACAAAGACTACTTATAGAAATTAATTAGTGTAAGTTTAGCATGAGCTAGTATAACTATTAGAAACTTAAGCAGAAAATATAATTCCTGATACTGTAAAAAAAATACAGTAGGTATAATTGGATATGAAGCTGTCTGGGGTGTTAGAAACAGTGAAGATTAGGTAATGCATGGACATGGCCAGTATGTGTGAATAGCCAGTAGGTATGAGTTTATATGTTGGAGAGGTTAGATTAAGCAGTCAAGGTTTTTTGAGATAAATGTAATACTGTAACCAATGGAATTAGGTGACATGTGCACTTATATTGTTCAGTTAGGTATTATCTGAATTGAGGACTGAAGTATATGTAGTCTCTGATTTCAGTAAGATCAGGTGGCAATGACTGCAACAATTTAGTGGCAAGAAG
Source organism: Protopterus annectens (assembly GCF_019279795.1). Taxonomy (NCBI): domain Eukaryota; kingdom Metazoa; phylum Chordata; order Ceratodontiformes; family Protopteridae; genus Protopterus; species Protopterus annectens. The sequence continues at coordinate 360,131,854 of NC_056726.1, read as the reverse complement.
AGAGAAGCTGCAATCTGTGGAGTGAAGTTTGGTGGATGGAGTTTTAAGAGTAGGTCTGTTAGTAAATTTGCTTTTAGGTTGTAGTGTGGGTTGGATGTAGTTAGTCTCATAGTTAGAGAGACAGTAGTATGTAGACTAGGCTGAGTGGCTGTTAATTTATTTTACTATGAATTGTCTTCCTGCCTAACTGTCTGAATATTATACAGTGGCAGATTTTTTGGTGCTCCAAGAATAAATAGTGTATTTCTGTTATAAAAAGATGGATGCTTGTTTAAGTTAGACTGGCTCAACTAGCTTCCAAAAAACAGTATTGGGATCAAGGAAGCTTTGGCCATAGCTAGCTTTGAAAATTAAGTTACAGAGTCCTTTCCTTGATAAAAAAGTTTCAATATTACATGGGCTTTTTTGAATCCTTATCAAAGGTAAAGCAATGTCTTTTGGCTTTTCCTAGTTAGGGGTCGCCACAGCGGATCACCAGTCCACAGATTAATTGCAAATTTCATCAGAGGTAAAGCAATATCTTTTGGCTTTTCCCAGTTAGGGGTCGCCACAGCGGATCACCAGTCCACAGATTAATTGCAAATCTCATAACTTCAATAAACAAATGCATAAATCAATTGTAGCTGCAAAAGAAATGTGAATTTCAAAATTGATTTCAGTGCCATTGAGGCACTGGTTGTGCCCTGTGCATGCCATTCTACATGTATAGCACTATCTTGTGAAGTAGGGTGGAATATTCCAAGGTACCCCAACCTTAGACTTAGCATTCATTTCCCACATTGGCACTTCAATCTTCATTATTCCAAGAATCACTATTATGGTTCTTGGAACTTCAACAGAAGTCTAGCATTTTGACTGTTCTAGAAATTTACTTAGATTATGTCAGAGTACTGTCAAGCAGCAATCTTGGATACTTAAAAGTAGATGCTTGTTCAGTCTGTGGTATAGTTATGTAATAAATCTGCAGTAGGACAGAATCAATTCTTGTGTATTTTGAGCTATCGATTTGGTTTTAGAGTACTGTACTTTACGAACAGGAGGTGGTACATAGTTTCAGTAATGGAAAGGTCTTTTCTAACCTGCTGACTGTTAAGAAATACTAATATTAGACTAGAGGAGTATCATCTGTCTGTTGCATGATGGGTAGTTGTCACAGTGCTGCTACATTTTATTGGAAAATAAAAAGGTAAATTTAGAAGAGGTCAAAAGACAAATCATTCAGGGGCACTACACACAAGTTCTGCCTAGGAAGTGTCTAGCTCTGATATGAATTGCCTTTCTGTGATAGAGTAATTTAGACAGAAGAGTGACTGTTTACTAAGATCAAGTTATCTGAGTCTTAACAGGAGTAATAAAAGTGATACAGTAGTACAGGTTTTACTGAAATCACATTAAAGAAACTGCAGTACACAGGCTTTTGTCCATGTCTTACAGAGTGAGGCAAGACAGCTACAGTAGTGCTATTTTGACACCAGGTAGATGTTGAAATCCATGTTTTATCTTGGACAACAGTTGTTGTGCTTTATGATAATCCAGCAGCTGGGCATGCACAACTTTTTCACGTATCTTAGCCATTGAGCTGAGTATGGAGATCGGTCCGTTATTAGAAACAATATATGTGAAGTTGTTCTATCTCGCCGTTCATTCTTACAGATGGGTTCGGAGCCGATCCTCAGCTCCGATTCGGCCTACTACAAAGCTTGAGGTCTTCAGACAGCTCAAAGCAAAGTCCCTATCCCATGATGCACCTAGAGTTACCCCAGACCTAGTTTGCCGCTGCAATAGATCGGAAGTTCCTAACATAGCTCGGGCCAGTACAATTCTTTTTTCTAAATATTATCTAAATAACATTGTTATTTCTCTACCTTTAGAGTTAGTCTTTAGCACCTTTAGCTTTTATAGCTTTATAGCGTATATTCCCTTTGGTGTGCTTTTTCATCAATAGCTATAGCTCTCTTTGGTCTTCAGTTTTTCTATAGGCCTGTTATATTTAGAGTAGTTTAAATAGTAGTTTGCGTGCTGTTGAACAGAGAAAGTTTTGTCACAGTATTTTGATATATATTTAGCTATTTAGAGTGGTTTAAATAAATAGTGTGTGTGTGTGTGTGTGTGTGTGTGTGTGTGTGTGTGTGTGTGTGTGTGTGTGTGTGTGTGAATAGTGACACTTTGTCACAGCATATTTAGCCCATAGTTTTTTTTTCAGGGCTTATTTAAATAGTTTTGGGTGTGTCTAGTCTTTGTTATACTACAGTAGTTTTTTTTCTATACTGTATAGTTCATTATGGCTGACCAGGATAGGGATAAGCATCTTAAGTCAGATTTTAAAAAAATGTCCAAAATGTGGACAGAAAATGTCTGTTACAGATAGCCACGTTAATTGTGTGTATTGTCTGGGAGACTTGAACCTTCAGGAAACTGCTTCATTTGTCATTTCTTTTCTTCCAGTGTTCTTCAGGAGAGAAAGATAAAGTTAGTAGATAGAGGACTTCTCAAACCATCTTTTCAGGAAGCTTTGAGTGACCAGGACAGGTCTAGTAAATCTTCAAAGTCTTCTAAGGCTTCTACTTCTTCGGAAGTAAAAAAAAATCAAGAAAACCATCGACGTCGGCTCCACAGCTCTTGGAGCCAAGCGTCTTGTTTTTTCGGAGCTGGTCCCCAGTCCTGGAACCGATATTCAAAGTAGCTACATCACCAGTCCTTCAATCAGTGCCTCCATCTATCCATTCATCTCAGTCCTCGATCAGCCTTTCCGATCTGACTGTGGATTGTGTGGTGCAGAAGTTGCTACAGGCACCGGCGTTTGCAAACTTTTTATTGGCTCCAACCCAAGCAGTTTCAGAACCGAAGACTGTATTGCCATCAACTTCATTTCCTCCTCTGAGCCATACCAGTCCTTCGGAGCCGGAGGAGTTGGACCTGATGATTGTTGAGCCTTCAGATCCGACACCTGTGTTGGTGCCAATCAATGAGTCTTGGAGTTGACACTCTCCGGTCGGGTATGGGGAGGATACTCTGACTGATTTGTCAGTTCTAACTTTGCCTCTCAGGGCTTTGGCCTGGATGAGCTTGGCTCCTACCTCTGGTTCAGAGCCCACTGTCCCGGTGCCAAGGGGATCGATGGTTTCCTCGGATCCAGCGGTCCCTTCTCATTGGAGCAGAAGTGCCTTTGAGGCCATGAGGAGAGTGACATCTCCCAAAATATCTACAACTTCAGGTCCAACTACCTCCTCCCCAAAAGCATATGTGTCCACTTCTGCCTCACAGATCCTGATGAAGCGTAGAGACCCTGGGCCTCAGGAAGCCCCACTGGGTGGCTCCTACTCTTCCGAGACCTCACCAGAAGTTCGCACTGATGAGGTTCCCAGGAAGAGAATTTGTAAGAGAAAGCATCTAGACTCCCCACAGGAGTCTCTCACATCAGACACCGACTTAGATTAATCAGAAAGATCACCATGGTCCCCCTCTGAAGATATCTCATTTGCTGAGATATTAGAAATCCTTAGGCAGAGGGGTGGCTGGAAGTCCACCAACCCTACTGAAGATGAGTCGGTTCTCCTGAAGGCTTTCAGGTCTCAACCCTCCACCTCTTGGGTGTCTCCACCCTTCAATGAGCTCAAGGAGCTGGTCTCAAGAAGAGTGTGGGAGTCTCTGGACACCATGGAGCCTGTCCATAGGAGGCCCAATAAATTTATTTCTTCCTCCCAGGAAAAGTCTTTCCTCACCAAGGGAGTGCCAGTTGATGCCATGGTGGTGGCAGCAACTACCAAAAAGGAGATGTCAGAAACTTCATCTATCCATCCTCCTAACAAAGACTCTAGGATCATGGATAGATACTGGAAGTGCACATACAGTTCAGCGACTTTTGCCATGCATTCACTGAACTATCTCACTCATTTTTACGAGACTTCAAAGAGACCTCCTTAAAGAGCTTGGAGATACTCTTCAGGATACAGTAGCTGCAGGGGCTTCAGACAAAGTCGCCTCCCAGCTTGCTACCCTCAATTCCATAGTGAACTCATCCATGCGCCTCATTTCTTATGCAGCTGATGGAGTGAGTAGGGCAGCGGGTACAGGAATTGCTCTTAGGAGACATTCCTGGATGTGCTTGTGTTCCTTCGTGGAGCCCTTTAAGTCATCCTTTGTCAACACCCCTTTTGATGGCTCATCCCTTTTTTTGGGCCCAAAGTTAAGGAAACTTTGACCAGGTGTGGGCAGGAAGGAAAGACTCTGTCCGCTGTCAGAGTCCATTTTTCCACCCCTACTAGGCCCTACCCCAAGGGTCAAAGGGGAGGAAAGATGTGGTTCCAAAATTCCAAGGAGCCTTTCTGGACACACATGGCAAAACCCCCTCCAGGGGCAGAGGAGGGTGCAATAATGGAAGACACCACCCTCGTGGCAGAGGGGGGGTCCGCAAAATCAGGGCGACAGAGATCAGTTCTTTGGGAAGCCCTACCAGCGCTCCTGAAAGGAGGCCTGACTGTTCTGCTCTGGAGGCAGCTGGGGGTCGCTTATCTTTGTATCCAGATGACTGGCTCAATATAACAAATGACAACTGGGTACAAAGTATAGTTTCCACAGGATACTTCATTCCTTTCGTCACTCCCCCTCCATTGACAACAAAAATCCTGGACGTTCCATCCAGTTACAGGTAACAAGCAACAGTAGACGTCCAAACATTGCTAAGAAAGAGTCCTCCAACCAGTCCCAGACAGGATCTGGAACTTACTCAAGATTCGTTTTAGTTCCAAAAAAGACAATGGGACTGGAGATCTATTTTGGACCTCAGCAGACTAAACAGGTCTGTCAAGAAAGAGAAGTTCTGGATGGTCACACTTCAGTCGATACTTCCCTTTTAGGGAAAGATAATTGGATGTGTTCGATAGATCTACAGGATGCGTACTACCATATAATGGGATATAGGGATCATCTGCGCTTCCGGCTGGGAGCCTATCATTACCAGTTTCGAGCCCTGCCCTTTGGTGTCACTACAGCCCCCAGAGTGTTCACCAAATTTATGGCAGTGGTCACGGCACACCTGAGGTGTTTAGGATTCCAGGTGTTTCCGTACTTAGACAATTGGCTCCTCACTGCCACCACCAGGCATCAGCTAATACAAGCCAGGGACACTACTGTTTCTCTCTGCAGTCATCTGGGCATTATGATAAATTCATAAAAATCTGCCTTGTCACCATCGCAACATATTGTTTTTATCTAATCAGAATTTGACACCATCACCACCACTTTGAGAATTCCAACAGATAGAGTTTTATTACTCCATCAACAGGTTCGCATTATCATATCCAAAGACAAGGCTCCAGCATCAGAAGTGCTAAAATTGTTAGGCATGATGGCAGCTGCAATATTAGCTATACCATTGGGTCGCATGCACATGCAGATTCTGCAATAGCTGTTATTCACTCAATGGTCTTACCAAGAGCTCCCAATGTCTCATCTCATAATGATCACAAACACATGCAAAAAGGATCTTCAGTGGTGGTTGACCTCTCTTCATGTAACGATAGGTCGTCCTTTTGCACTACCCCCACCAGCGGCCACAGTGACCACAGATGCTTCCCTGATAGGATGGGGAGGGCATTTTCAGGGAAGAACAGCACAAGGCACATGGACCGAACAGGAGACACATAGTACAGTTGTGTACACTTACCATAAATGTAGATGTTCAAGTGTATTCCCTGTTGCAGTCATTACATTTGGGTAATCTGCTGGAAGGTTGCCCTCAGTCAGCCTGATTAACAAAGTCTTGGGTCCTGCGTCGGTTGCTGTCCCTTCTTCCGTGATGTCAGGTTGTCAGGGGTATAAAACATGCAGCCGACACCATTACATCAGTTTTTCTTACCCCAGATGTCAGGTGCCCCCAAATGGGGAGCCAACTATTTAAGTAATTTAAAATACACAAAAATATACCTCCAAACAAAAGTAAATACACCAAAAAGGCTTTTAAGCATAGTAAAGGAAAGTAGAGGTATAGTAAGAGAAAAGGAGGGAGGATAACCAGGACTGCAACAGTGAATACACTCGAACATCTACATTTATGGTAATTGTACACAACTGTACTATGTTCTTCATGTTTCACTGTTGCAGTCATTACATTTGGGTAGATTCCCAAAGCTATGGTTGGGAGGATGGATTTATACAGCATTAGGACCAACTATAAGGCACTGCAGGACAGCAGTGGCAAAGCCAGCTCTGGATTTAGAGAAGAAAGGTAAATGGTAATGTTTGGTGAACGTATGAACTGAGCTCCAGGTAGCAGCTTCTAGAATGTCTCTGGTAGGAACACGTCTGAGAAAGGCTGTAGAAGTAGATGCAGCCCTGGTGGAATGAGATCTGATCCCCTGGGGGAAAGATTTACCATAGTGCATATAGCAGAAATGAATACAATGGCTTATCCATTTGGAAATAGTCTGCTTTGAAATAGCCTTTCCCTCTGCCCCTGCAGCAAATGCCACCAGTAGTTGTTCAGATTTTTTTAGAGATTTTGTCCAGTTTAAGTAAAATCTAAGTTGTCTGTGTACATCCAATGAATGCAGAATCCGCTCCCCCTTGTTCTGTGGATTGGGAAAGAAAGTTGGCAAATGAATGGTCTGATTAAGAGCCACACTGGATACCACCTTAGGCATGAAGGATGGATTGGTCCTGAGAGACACCCTGTCCGCATGAAAAATAATGAAAGGCTCCACTGCCATAAGAGCCTGTAATTCAGAAATTCTTCTAGCTGAAGTGACTGCTAACAGGAAAGCTGTTTTCCAGGAGAGAAATTTTAAGTCTGCAGTAGCAGCTGGCTCGAAAGGAGGGAGAGTGAGTTTTTCCAATACAAAATTGAGGTCCCAGGCAGGGGTTGGAGCTCTCCTGGGTGGTCTTTGGCCCCTCTGAGATACTGCTTTAGCTTTTTTTTGGTTTTTTAGACATAGATTTAGATTTTGGCCTTAGTTTTGAAGTTGGCGTCGGTCTAATATGCAAATCTGTAGGCCTGAAAACACCCTCAGAAGCCGGTGCCTGCACAGTGGCTCCAGACCCATCTAAGGTAGAGACATCCACGGGTTCCATAACTGAAGCATCTCACTGCATACTGGACACCAAATGGGTCTCAGTAGAGGCCTGCAAATCAGAAGTAGCGGGTATCAGGAGCTGCGAAAGTGCCTCACACTGAGTACCGGCGAACTGGCGACTGGCTTAGGAGAAGCGTCGTTGTCAGTTTTGGAACTCGACAGCCTGTCTCTGTCTTTTTCTTTGTGTTTCTTAGGTATTCCGGTAGTCAGATTGCTAACTGATGACATTTCTGGATAATTAAAGCGTGAGCCAAAATATTTAGAAGCAAAAATATACCGACGTTTAATAGTGCGTTGATTAAATTTAGCACAAAACCGACAGCAAGGTACTTTGTGGTCAGGGCCTAGGCAAGGAATACAGTACAAATGAAAATCCTTATGAGGTATTTGCTTCCCACAAGTAATGCAATTATTAACTTTTACTGACATTGGTAATGAGCAAGAAAGTTTCCCCAGTGGGGTACTTAGCTTTTTAGTTAAAGACTTCGGTTCTGAAACTTGAAAACAAAAATTTCAGGAGTCAGCTGACCGGCACTTGCGAACTGCTTCTGCTTCGGGCACCGCGAGGCAAGAAAGACTGATGTAATGGTGTCGGCTGCATGTTTTATACCCCTGACATACCTGACGTCATGGAAGAAGTGACAGCAATCACCGCAGGACCCAAGACTTTGTTAATCAGGCCGTCTGAGGCCAACCTGCCAGCAGATTACCCAAATGTAATGACTGCAACAGTGAAACATGAAGAACATCTGCATATCCATGTCATGGGGATGAGAGTGGTACTTTTAGCGTTGCAGTTTTTCCAGGAATCTCTTCCTCTGGGAACAATTGCGATTCAGACGGACAACATGTCATGGTCTGGTACTTGAACAAACAAGAAGGAACCAGGTCCTATCCTCTTTGTCACGAGGCCCTAAGAGTATGGCAGTGGGCTACATCCACCCAGTGCTTTCTATTAGCAATGCACATCCTGGGGAAATCCAACGTGAAAGCAGACCAACTGAGCAGGGCAATTTTATTGCCTCATGAGTGGTCCCTCAAGAAAGAGATAGCGGAGAGAACTTTCCGCAGGTGGGGCCAGACTTGCTGTGACCTTTTTGCCAACCACATGAACACAAAATGCAGAAGCTACCTTGCCCTGATTCCCCCTCTGGGAAAAGTCCCAAGGGAGGCACTTGTACATGATTGGCCTCCAGGTCTCCTCTATGCATTTCCACCAATTCCCTTGATACCCAAAGTATTGCAGAAAGCAAAAGCCCTGGAAAGGACCATCATTTTGATAGCCCCTCATTGGCCTCGTCAAATTTGGTTCCCCTTCCTTCGACTTCATCAGTTGGAAGACCCTTCGAATCTGGACCCAGCTCCAGATCTTTTGATGCATTCGTTGGGGGCTCTTCATCCCTCTCTTCAGTCCCTGAAATTGACAGCTTGGCTGCTCCAATTCCCAACATAGCCAGGTTCCATAACCTCTCAAAACACAACAGATATTGAAATCTTCTCATAAGTCCTCTACTAGGAAGCTATAGCTTAGCAAATGGAGAAGATTTTCTATATGGGCTTCTCAAAATAACATTGATCCCTACCAAGCCCCTATTGCCTCCATATTAGAGTTCTTTACTATGCTTTTCAATAAAGGAGCAGCAGCAGCAACAGTTCGGGTTCAACTTGCTGCTATCTCTAATTTCCACCTTGGATTTGAAGGATTAAACATAATGTCACATAAACTATCCAAAGCCTTTCTCAAAGAGACCTTTCATCTCAGACCACCTGTGAAATCTCCTTATACTCCATGGAATCTAAACTTTATGTTTTCACGCATTATTCTCCCACTTTTTGAACCAGCTTCATCATGCGATTTGAAATATTTGTCATGGAAGACTATATTTTTAGTAGCCATCACTTCTGCTCGTAGAATGTCAGACCTTCAGGCCTTGCCCATAAAGCCTCCTTATTTGATTTTCCATGCTGACAGAGTGCCCCTATGAACAAACCCTTTATTTTTACCCAAAGTTTATACTGAAACTAACCTTAACCAGATCACAGATTTGCCAGTGTTCTTTCCCAAACACACCAACAACTTAGAGTACATACTGCACAAGCTTGATGTTCATAGACAGCTTAGATTTTACCTCGATAGAACAAAAGACTTTAGAAAATCTGAACAGCTTTTTGTTTCCTTTTCAGATTCCAGAAAAGGTATGCCAGTGGCAAAAACAGCACTGCCTAAATGCTTATCTGATTGTATCACATTTACTTACTCAGTTGCTAATCTATCTTTACAACACAAGATTAAGGCTCATTCTATCAGAGCAGTGTCCACATCTTCTGCCTTTTCTGCTAGGCTTCCTATAGACAACATTTGTGCAGCAGCCACTTGTTCAAAACCTCATCCCTTTATCACTCATTACAAAGTTGACAAGGCATCCAGGGACAGGGCCTCCTTTGGGTCTACTGTCCTAAAAAACATACTCCCAGGAGCCACCTGAGAAAGATGGTACTTGGGATGCTACCCATCTGTAAGAATGAACGGCAAGATCATCTCGCCTTCATTCTTACTTCCCACCCTCCTTCCCCCGCCAGGGTTTTCGAGGACTGAGATACTAGATTTTTCCTGGTTGCTCAATCTTTCTATGGGTTTCTCCTAAAGAGTCATAGAATGACACATGGTATTATTATATGCAGCAAACAAGATCTGGCCTCAAGCTGTCAGAAGACCTGGAGCTTTGTAGTAGGCCGACTCGGAGGTGAGGATCAGCTCCGAACCCATCTGTAAGAATGAAGGTGAGATGAACAACTCACATGGAACGTTATGGTGAGTACATAACTTCTTTTTTTTGTTTCATTTTTCTTAAGGAGGACCACATAGGCAATTATCTATGATATGGGTACTACTACACCAAAGATCATTTTAACAATATTATAGTGGGTCAAATAACTACAAGCCAGGTACAAGAATTGAGGTGAAAAATTGTCAAGTCCTGCACAATCATGACTTTTAATGCCTCACAGTGCCTTATCTTTTGTCAGGATATCTTTTTAAACCAGAACTCCAAACTGCTGACAAGTTAGTTAACTGTCGATGGTGATGTTTGAATAGACGGAAGTGATGGGCTTGCCGGGAACAACTTTGCAAAGTCGTCATGTGCCTCTGACTTTTTTTGACTCCTCAAGAAAAAAATATCTACTTTTTTCCCACATTACTTCTGACACGATGGATACACATCTGCATTTCTTAAAGGTATTTGTTTCTGGAGCTACATATGGCTAACGTGTATTTGCTTCTAAGCTTTTTGTTGTTATTTAGCATGACATTAGTTTAATCTTGAAATTACCTCAGCCATAGCTTGTCTCATTCTTTCTCATAGGAGTGATTCTAAGAGGAATAGTTGCATTGCATCTTTTTTTTTTAATCAATTTTATTGATTTTTACAGATAAAATAAACATATCATTTATAGATGAGTTTAACTTTTGATCTAGTACATAGTTTATAGAAATTACAACATAACTAAAGTATTTACAGAGACATCCACATATATATTTCAAACTTGTTAAAATCAAGGTTTCATGTTGTAATTCATTCCTTTTTAAATAATTCATGTAAACTAACCCACATATTATATGAAAATGTTTTTCTTGATGTTCATGACTTAATTGTCCCAAGTTCCATATGGCATACATTTGTGATGTTATTTTTAAATTCATTAAATGTAGATGGTGAATCTGAAATCCAGTTTCTAGTTATGTTTTTTTTTCTGGCCACTGCCAATACTGACCGTATAACAAAGGAAGATTATTTTTGTTAATACTACTATGTATAGGTGTGTTGAAGAGGACCATAGATTTAGCTATAGTAAAATTATCAATAAATATGCCTTGTAAAAAGTTATTTACTTTTTCCCAATAACATTTTAAATCTTTGCAGTCATAAAACATGCGTCTCCAATCAGCATTTTTCTCTTGTTTACATCTTTTGCATAAATTTTCTTTTTAGTAGTCTTACTCATTATAAGTGGTGGGTAGAATGCCCTATACATAAATTTCCACGTATATAACTTCCATCCGAGTGAAATAGTTGTTTTACTAGCTGATTCTAAGACAAACTTCTTATCTTGATAGTTGCATTGCATCTTAACTTCTTAGTGGTTCATACATATCTAGCAAAGCTAGAAAACTAAAAAGTTTTCTATGGCATCATCTAAGGTAGCAGTAGTAGTAGTAATTAAACCCAATCAATTTTTTCTAAGTCTGACAAAAAAGGAAAATCTTTCTTTCAGGTGGAAGCAAGGAGTTGTGGTTTTGCTGGCAGGTGTACCATACTGTGTGTTGGGCATCAGCTTTTGCAGAATTCCAGCTGAGAGCAGATAGTTGCTCTCCTTCTAAGTACTAAGGATATTTGTTCCTGTTAAGGATGGATCAACTAATGTGGTAAGACTTGTTACTTAAAAAAGCAGAACAACCACCCAAATAATTGTAAGCCAGTTTGCATATTACTTTTTAAGACCAAAGCTTAAAGTGCTGTATTCTAAAAGAACAAAATCATCTCCCCAAATATGGATATGATCAAAATAAATATAGCCAAATAATGACAAAGTGTATGATGTAGAAAAATACCATGTCTCCAGTCATGGCACACAAATAATATATAAAAAATTTATTTTACAGTAGGAAAAGCCCACTGTTTGGAAGGTCATGTCACTCTTGTCATCCTGCTAATGTATTTGAACTCACAGGTTGCACAAACCTCAAAGAAAGGAAAAGAACCTGCTTGTGTACAGAACAGAATATCTATCCAGATTTGAAAAGAGTTGTTCTCAGTGTAAGTCTGCCCCTTGATTCCAAAATACTTGTTCTTAATGTAAGTGACTTACTTCAGTGCAAGGCCTAATGAGGACCAAATTCCAAATTAGCTGCTCTCAGCCTGCTCTCAGTGTAAGTGGTCACTTATACTGAGAGCAAGTCTCTTGGAATTGGGGCCATTGCATTGATCTCTAAGAGTGCATAAACCTAGAGTGAGAATATGTCAGCAATGTGAGTGCAAGGATGAGGTATCCCTAACAGGAATGCATGGGGGGGAGTCTTATTCCCTGCAAAACTATTTGCAGTTTGTAGCTTTTTTGATCAATTCTTTAACAATTTGTTTTTACATGTAGGCAGTTGTATTTGGGTTTCTCCAATACTAAGGTTTTGTGTTCATTGTTTTAGGATTTCATTTAGCACTGTGCTGGAGAAACCATTTTCTCTCACACTGCTTACTACTCAACTATGGTCAAACAAATGAAAAGATTCTGATGACTCAGTATAAAAAACATATCCCAATTAACTGTGCTGGGAAAGGGACAAGACATTAATATTTGAAAGAAGTCCCATTCTCTCAATACAAATGTGTTATTTTTTATTTATTATTATACAATGAATGGCCATTAACATTCCAAAATGAGCACGCTGACTGGTCAGTCCAACCAGCATCCCTGTTGTAAATTGAGCAAATATCACTGGAAAAAAACTCCGGTCACCCGGACTTTCTTCCATTAATATATGCTATTAATTATAATTTTACTTTTCTTTAATTTTTTTAAATAAACTTACAAAAACAAGAGAATTAAATAATCAACAGAGACAGGACAGAGACAAATACAAGGACAATCAAATACGTTATACAAAACTAGAAAAACATACGGGATTATTCTTAGATTTTTCTCTCTCCCATTAATTTGAAATCTCTGGATTTCATTGTTTTAATTAAAAAAAAAAAAAAAAAGGCAATGGCGATCTTCCTTTCTTCATTGCTTCCTTTACACAGCACTGATGTACTGCATAAGCATGGGAACGCAAGTCCCATACACATGCCCAGTACATCAAGAAAGCCCTAATATACCAGGGAAAACACCCTTATAACCAAATCATGCGAACCGTGGATAAATCCAGCATTACCCAGTCGTGGGTTATTGCTATAGCATTTAATTACTGGGAAAATCTCACTGGGCCATTAAAGACCCCTTTTCATTGAAAGACTGGGAAAAGAAAAGTAAATTTCCCCAGCCGGCACAAATAACTTTCTCCAGTATGGTATCAAACTTGCTTAATTTGGAATAGATTGAAAAGCTTCCAAAAGAGACTTACACTGTTTCTTTTTCAGTTAAAAGACCCTGGAAAACTAAAAAAGCATTTAGAAAATGAAAAGTAATGTACTGATGTATTAAATGTACTGAGTAATGGGATGACCAAAACAACACACCCAAGTTTAACTATCCTAATGTCATCAATATTCTGAACTACACAAGACCAAGGAAAAAATAAAAACTAGAAAATATCACAACCGAAAATATCTCCCTATCAAATACAGAAAAAATAACCAGACAAGTTAGTATTATGAACCCCACAAGTACTGGTTCCCTAAACTTGCTAGCCAATTCTATCAAATCAGAGCATTCATCATCAGTGGTGTTAATATTAAAACAATGAGCATGCTCATTTTTACCAATCAGATGCTTTGTGTTCTTCAGTGTTATACATGAATTAGTAAAAGACTTAACTCAGCTAATTATACCACTGCATTTGCTTAATAAACCACCCCATTTTTATAAATCTGTTTTTTAAACATTTTGTTAAAGCTATACCAAACAGTACAATAACATTTATATCAACAGGAAGTATGGAAATAAAAAGAATACAACAAAAAGTTTTTAACATGACCTTAAAATCTGGATTTTCATTCTGGAAATAGATTTGAGCTAATAAAGCACTGGTACATGCTCAACATCAGGTTTGTATTAATTTGTCTCTATAATTATGCATGCACATATATTTGATTATAATGGAAAAATGGATATCAACTATTTTTTTATTAGCAGACCTCACACAAAGAACCCACCACTCCCTGAGAACTCTTGGGATTAAATACTATTGTTTTTTTCTTTTCTTGTATATTATGTTTATAGTAAATACACTAACCCCAAATAAATAAGGAACATCAGGATTGCTTTTTCTAAAAGCACATCACTGGTTCCAAAAGTACAACACTGGCTCAGAATTGCAAGCTTCACCAAATTTATTTTAAAATTGCTTGGGGTGATTTGCTGCAGGTCATGATGACCGAGGGCATTCCTTATGAATGAGCAAGGCAGCCTCTTTCCAATTGCTTGATGGTTGAGTGGCAGTGCTGATCTAAAAGACAGATATTTAAAAAGGTAGTTTTTTATTGGTTTGGCAGGCATATTACAGGCAGTTGGTGGAACATGACTATTTTTGTTTCTTGGTATTTGTTCTTAAGGAGTGTTAAATACTGAAGTACTGGACAGCGCTTATGCTAATCGTTAGGGTTTATGAAAGCTGTGTTCTGTCCTACAATAGTTAAATAAGATGCATATCGAGGTGTCATGTAAAATGAGTCAAAAATTCAAGATGTATTCCCCAGATCCCTGGGTTCTCCCCACATCTCCAGCATTTGGAAACATTTCTGTAACCTGCAGAAAAGAAGATACAAAAAGCAATGGTTAAGGTACAGCAAACTGGAACATTACCACTCAGTGCAGCAGGAAGCCTTGTGTGCATTAGTGGTAATTCCTTAGGTCACTTATCTTGAAAATTATTATTAAGCAGTACAGAAAGGCCTAGACAGTCCAAATCTTTAAGTAAGGGACAACTTAATAGTGCTATAAGCCAAAGATACAAAATGTTGTTTTCTCCCCCTTTCCTCAGTCTTTGCCAGACTTGACCAATGACTATACCAGCTTTAACAAACTGGTCCATTTGTTACATTCAAGGCAAGGGACAAGCAGCCATGAGCTAGCTGACCATCCTGCTTTCCATTTGTTCTTGTCTGGGACTCCAAAACAGCACATAATCCCCCCCCCCCCCCATGGTAAGTTGGGTAGTAGGCAGCAGGTCAGCTTACAAGTCCACCAGAAAGGTCTACCCTTACCCTGGAGGTTCTGAGTCTAGCAGAGGGTCCCCTTAAGCTCCACTACATGCTACCTGCAGCAGGAATAGTGCCTCTGCATGCAGATATCCCCAGCCAGCATGCTTACAGATGAACTGCAGATGCTTAGCAGGCCCATGTTCTATGACCACAATGTCTAGTGTTTCTTCACCTAAGTTGTGATTCAGAGCTCTCCCTCCCCATAAGATTGGTGAGCAACCACTGACTTCTACTTTACCCACCCAGCTCTTCTAGCACCTGAGCTGCTAACTGAATTTGGGTCATTTGTGATGCAGCCAGTGTTTCATCCTTTTGTGTCACAGAGTTGGTAAGATACTAGCATTTTAATCTGAATGTGGTTCCAGTATGGGAATTACTATATAATGGTATGGTGTGATTGTTTATTTTAACTAGAGATACAATGCAAGAAAGGAAGATATTGTTTCAGACTGAAGGCTTTAAAATTAAGTTCCAGTTCATGAAGGGTGGCATGAAATAAGGCAAGACTAGGAAACTATCCAATATACTGAGCATCAGGACTCACATGTAGGTAATCTGATTATGGTGGATTTTGCATAATTCATTGGAATTCCAAAGTGCAAAACAGCCTAAATTTGTCTAAAGTATGATAACCTTTAAATGTGCTGCATTTACATATATCCTGGTACATCAGGTAGTGCTACAGCATACAATATATTTAAGGACTTGAAGCTTAGACATTGAACCCTTGGCTTATGGCCTGTACAAACAAATTTATACTTGTCTCTAGTTAGGGATAACTGACATTATTTCATGGGCAGGAAATGTAATTTCTGGATTGTACATAATTTTGGGTGGCCTGGGCCCATTACATCTGCTATTTATCTGGCCCCTTGCTGCAACTCTGCTCATTTATTCCATAACCAGGACAGAGCCAGATGTGATGCAGCCATTATCTAGTCAGTTATCATGGAATTTTTCTACTGTGTACCCTACCTGCTCACCCCCAAATGTCATATAAATGTTCTAGAGGCGACATCCCCAAGGCATGCTGGATGTAGCTATGGAGAATTGACAGAAAAAGACAATATCTTTTTAAAAGTATAATAGTACACTTTACAAACTTGCAAGACAGGTTAGAAATTGTTATGCTAATAGTTAGGGACATGCACAAAGGGCACAAGGAATGCAAAAGGGTGTGTACTATAAGAATACTAGACTTGGGGAGTTTAAAGCAAGGACAATGTGTTAGTGTTAGTACCCCTGCTGGGAATAAAATAGCAAGGACCCTTTGAGGTAGTAGAGAAAATGAACAAAGTAAACAACAAAATAAGAAAAGACTGGAAAGAGAAGACCAACATATATCACATAATTGTGTTAAAACCATGGAGGGGAAGCTGAAGTTTCTTTAGTCAGCCTGGGAGCCGACATAATAATAGTATGGTACAAAGGAATTATATCCCTGCTGTTCAGATACATGAAACTTTGTGTAAGGCACATAAACAAGAAGTAAAAGAGCTGTCACTGAGAAATGAAGTGTTTTTTCTGACTTACCTGGTATTGCAAATTTAATTTATCATCACATTAATACTGCACCACTGTAGTAGGTAAATGTAAAACTGCACCAGAGTACCAGGGTCCCACAGAAAATTAATTAGTGAAGAAAGTTAGAAAGATGTTTACACTATGAGTTACTGAGGAGTCCCGAAGTGAATGCAGCAGTCCAAATGTGTTAATCCCTAAGCGGGACAGTTCCATAAGATTTTGTAAGGATTTTCAGAAACTGAATGACATACCCAAAAATGGCACTTTTCTAGTACCCAGAGTGATGAGTATACAGACAAGCTAGGCAAAGCAAGATTTTTGACCACCCCAGATTTGGAGAATTGGCAGATCCCCCTCACCATGAAGTCAAAGAAAGACAAAATTCTCCACCCCTTTTTCATTATACTGTACTACCCTTTCGAATTCAGAGTTCCTGATACTTTTCAGAGGTTCATGGATAATGTACTGAAATCTTTTGCCAGTTACTCATCAGTGTACCTTGATGTCACAGCGATTTATTCAGAAGACTGGGAGTCATATTTAGCCAAGGTACAAGTTATGTTATAATCTTTAAGATAAGCAGGACTGACTACAGATGCTGCCAAAGTATGCTTTCAATGACAGAAGCGAGACATAGAGAATATGCCATTGGAAGAAAGATACTTAAACCCCAAACTGATAAGACAGAAACTGTCAACAAATGTCTGAGCCCAGTACCAAAGTCAGAAGAAAGCATTCCTAGGGCTATTACATTCATACACTCATACATGTACATTACCATCACTCTACTCTTACATTTCCAACGCATTCTCTTGCTCTGATTTACTATGGTCAATTCTCCATTTCTTTTTTGTATAATAAGTACAAACTTTATTGCTTCAATATAATTTACAGCTTAGTAACGTTTTTTTTTTCTTTCTGTCATTTCAGAGCCTGGGGACATTACATCATACCTCATTATTCCAGGAGCTTTGCCACAAGCCCCTACACCTACACATTTACTGAGAATTTTGTCAGTGTTTAATATAAGCATATTTATCATGAAGAACATTGTTGTATATTAAGTTTAATCAGTTAAATACATGTCTGCTCTGTGACAAAGTCTTCGTGAAATGGTCCATGCACTCTAAGGACCTCTTACTAAGCTGGCCACTATCCCCTTTTGCTTCATCAGTAGACCAGTTATTTAGTCTCAGGAAATGACAGGCAACCTGTTTTACTTGCATCTCTTTGTTAATTGCTTTGTTCTGGCTATAAACTGATTGCTCTCTGTTATAAACCTGGTCTGCTTAGCTTTGCTTCACTCCCCTACCCTACTCCCCATTCCCACCCACTCCCTCTTACTCTAATATACTTTCTAAACCACACTTCACTTGTGACTCTTGTTCCAAAACCCTCCCCAAATAACCTTACTGCTTCTATACATACCCCATTCCCAGCATTATCCGTCCCATACTGTTTTGCATTATATCCAGTTATAATCACAACCCTCACTAACAATACCTATCTATTCTACATTGTATCCGTCTCTTTTCCCAAATAAACCCTCATTTCCTCTTATTTTGACTACATTATTATACTCTAGCCTTTAATACCCCTCTATTCCTGACATTCCGGAGAAAACGCTAGGACAACCTACCTCTCTTATTTTACAGAAAATATTTCTATCCTTATCTATCCTCTTCCAGCTTTCAGAATCCACCATCACTGAATCTCCTACTGTCCTGCAACTTCTTGTTTCCTTCTTCATTGCTACTTCCCACTACCTGTCATCTATAAAATACAGATTCCTGCACTTAATTATACTACCCTTCAGCTTATCTTCTATTCTTCTCCTCCTACTGTGTCATCTTTCATCCTACCATGACTCAATAATATATTACATCTCTTCAACTCTGTTCCAGTTACCTACCCATACTAACTTCTTACACTCTCCACACATTGTACCAAACTTATTTAATATTGCCCCTCACCTTTATTCCAAATATAGGCTGATTAACTGCACTTCAACTCAAGCTAAAACAAATTTAAGTGCAAGAATCCTCTCCAAAAAAAACAAGTATGCGTAATTCCACAACATACTAAAATCCTTATAGGAGGAGATATACACCCTAATCCTGGCCCCACCTATCACAACAAACAGAAAGAGAATTCTCTCCCACACTCTTCTCTAACCCAGCAATAGCCAATCCACAACCCTGGTGATCTAATTCTTGCTGCAATAAATGTTAGAAGTATAAGAAATAAAACTGCTGAACTACATGCCTGGATTACCCAGTATAAGTCTGATGTTCTCTCTGTAACTGTAACTTTACTTAAACCCAGCATAAATGACTTTGAAGTTATTATACCTCCTGGCTGTAATACCATTCATAATGACAGTATAAAGAGAAAAGGTGGTAGTACTGCTTTAATTTTTCCCAATACCTACCACATTTCCCCTTACAGCAAACCAATACCAAAATTCAGTTCAGCAGAGCTTATTATTGCTTTCCACAAAATAAACAATTATAAACAAATATGTATTACTATCCTTTATATCCCTCCTGGTGAAAATACAGCTAAACTGGAAGATATCCTATACTGGATATCCATAACATTTCCACAAGATAAAAAGTATTACTAGGTGATGATAAAAAGTTTTACTAGGTGATGTTTATGTCAACTGGTTGGATATAACCAATATAAGTTTAGACGGTGCAGTGGTGCAGCAGTAGCATTGTCACCTCACAGCAAGAGGTTCTCTAGTTCAATTCTCAGCTGGAGTGCCATCTGCATGTCCTCCTGCATTTGTGTGGGTTTCCTCCAGCTGCTCCGGTTTCCTCCCATTTCACAAAGACATGCTTCTGGAGCATTTCTCCCTGGGCCTCCGATGAAAACTGGCTTCATTCCAAGACTTTCCCGGTAAACAAATAATAAATAAATAAATAAACTCTAACTCCCCTACATTAAGGATGAACTTATATGGTTTCACACAACAAATTAATAGCCCCACACATTATAGCAAGACATCAAATTCCCTATTAAGACTCTAGCTTAGTATCAGACCCTAGCCAATACTTCATCACAGGTACAATGTCAGACTCGCTCAGTGATCAACTCCCAATCTATACAATTCAACATCTCAAACATCCAGTTAAACAGCATATTTATAAAACAGCACATAACCTTTCCAAGTTTAAGCAAGAACTGTTCAATACTACATACACTATCATCTATTAACTGGAACTTCCTAAAAATCCTCCCCTTAGATGATGCTGTAGATGAATTCAATACAACTTTTCTAAATATCCTAAATAGTCTTACACCTCCTAAAAGGAAGAGACTAAAAGCAAATAATGCAATATGGCTATCCAAAAAGAGTACAATGCTAATGCAGGACAGAGAAAAAGCACGGAAAGAATGGCAAAAATATAAAACACCACAATATCTTGAAAACTTTAGAATGCTTCACAATCACACTAAAAAGCAAATAAATGAAGACAAAAAGTGATACTTTAATACTTTTCAGTGTAATAATAAACACAACCATAAAAATGTTTGAACATCCATTAAAGAAATCTAAAATCTAGCCAAATTTCAACCCAAAATCCCTCTTCAAAAAATTATTATTTTATAAATAGCATAGCATCTCTAACCACGGATTCCTCAACATTTAATCCCAACCCTTCCCAACAGCCACATGTCACCACATCCACTTTCACTTTCAAACCTTTTCCTATATCCTATATAAAACTACTCTTAAATAAACTTAAAACATGCTCTTCTTCAGATGATGACCTTCCAAGTGAGTATATAAAAATAGCAGCCCAAAGCTTGGCCTATCCTATCTCAATCCCATGTTCCCTCTCTCTGGAAAAAGTCACAAATTATCCTTCTGCACAAAGGGAACATTCAACAGACATTAATAACCTCCCCTCAGTAAAATACTTAAAAAATGTATTCAAAAACAATTGTAGACTATTGCCCGCCAGGAACAACACCTATCCCCTACACAACATGGCTTCTGTCCTTCCCATAGCACTAGCACTGGCCTTCTTACCTATAATGATAACAGATACTTCCAATAAAGCTAGAGGAAATGGCAAACTAGTCTCTTCTTTATTTTTAGACTTGTCTAAAGCCTTCAAAACAGGGTGTCATAGCAAACATCTACTTCAAATATCCTCACTAGATCTCTCTCAGCCAACCCTTCTGTGGTTCAAAAGCTACCTCTTCAATAGGTATTAGTCAATAAAATGGGACTCTGTGATCTCTCCTTATCTACCAATCACCACCAGTGTACCACAAGGCTCTATCCTTGGTCACCTCCACTTAAATATTTCACCAATGCCCTCTATAGTTACATATAACAGGCCACCTTAATACTATACGCAGATTATTCTACTCTTCTTTGCACATCTGACAGTATGGCACACCTCCAAAAAGTACTCAGGAAGCTTTACCAGTCACTGAAAAAAAGAAGTTATGTACTCACCATAACGTTCCATGTTTGTTGTCCAGAATCTCACCTTCACTCTTGCTAGTTGTTTGGGTTCGGAGCCGATCCTCAGCTCCGATTCAGCCGCATATTAAAGCTCGAGAACATCCACTGGCTCAAGGCTACAAGATGCCTAGCAGCTGTTCCCCATATCTCGTTTGAGAAACTAATCACTAATGTATGCTAATAGGCAAGAAGGGAATCAGACCATATGTTGCCAATCTATAATCTCCTCTAGGTCCTCCAGGAAGGGGGATGGATGGGTGGGAGGCAAGAATGAAGGCGAGATTCTGGACAACAAACATGGAACATTATGGTGAGTATATAACTTCTTTATGTTATGTTGTCCTATCTTGCCTTCCTTCTTGCTGGATGGGACAGCGTCCCCAGCACCTTCTTTCTTGGGTGGCTCAATGAAATAAGCTCTTTGGAACAGTGGAACCAAAGGAAGCCCTGTTCTGGGAGGCCACATCTACTTTGTAATGAGTGATAAAGGTGTGAGGATTGACCCATGTAGCAGCAGCACAAACTGAATCCAGTGGAAGTCTAGACTGAAAAGCAATGGAAGCTAACATCGCTATAGTTGAATGTCCTTTAATTTTTTCCTGGCGGTTCTTTATTATGAGAGTTATAGGCATAAGTGATGGTCTCAATAAGCCATTTGGACAAAGTAACTTTTGAAAGAGACATGCCTCTTTTATTCTCTGAATAGGAAACAAACAATTGGTCTAACTTTCTGAATTCTTTGGTCCTATGCAAATAAAAGTGCAACTGTATATGCACATCCAATTGGTGGAGCTTGTATTCTGCCTTGTTACCATAATTAGGAAAAAACACAGGCAATTCAATAGATTGGTTCAAATTAGCTTCAGAACAGACTTTTGGTAAAAAGGAAGGATTTGTTCTGCAGAAAAGCAAATATGGAGGGTGGATAGACAGAGCTTGCAATTCTGACGCTCTCCTAGTGGAAGTAATGGCTGTTAAAAAGATTGTTTTCCAAGATAAAAATTTTAGTGAACAAGAGGATGCTGGTTCGAAGGGCAGAAGAATCAAGGATGATAATACTAAATTTAGGTCCCAGGGAGGAGGAGGTTCTCTTAAGGGTAGTCTTAATAAAAATGTACCTCTGAGGAAGGCTTTGCATAATCTGTGGGACATTACATTAGATCTGATGTCTCCCACATGGTAATTTGCTATGTTGGCTAACTGTACTCATATTGTAGCTGCCGCTGCCCTTTGATTAAAAATTTCTGTTAGGAATTCCAAAATTGCAGGTATAGGAGCTGTAAAAGAATCTATGTGCCTTTTGTCCGCCCAACAAGAGAACCTCTTCCATTTGCTTGCGTACAGTTTCCTAGTTGCCTTATTGTGCGAGGAAACCAAAATGTGTCATACTGCGGATGATAATTCAGGAAGCCTGGCTAAGACTGAGGCTCTGAAGAGTGGGGTGGATCGTTCCTGACTGATGTATCAGAAGACCGGCACTGGGGCCAGGATCCATGGCTCCTCTTGAAGGTGGGGCCAAAGAAAGAAGAACCATATCTGATGAGACCAGTAAGGAGCAATGGGAATTATCCTGTGACTCAACAACCTGGCTTTCTGAATAACCTTTGAAATTAATGGGAATGGGGAAAAAGCATAAAGAAGTCCTGGGGGCCAATCATGAATGAGTGCATCCCTTAGTGACTCTCCCAGAGGGGAAATCAGGGCAAAATAGTTGCTGCATTTGGCAGTGAAGGGCATGGCAAAAAGGTCGCAGCAAGATTGCTCCCATTTGCAAAAAATTGG
The DNA here is from genome assembly GCF_019279795.1 of Protopterus annectens. Taxonomy (NCBI): domain Eukaryota; kingdom Metazoa; phylum Chordata; order Ceratodontiformes; family Protopteridae; genus Protopterus; species Protopterus annectens. The sequence continues at coordinate 360,109,073 of NC_056726.1, read as the reverse complement.
TCAGCAACTTCCTGATTCAGGGACCACCAGTGAGGCATGAGAATTGCTCTGCTTAGTATGTCTGCTATTATGTTGGATTTCCCTGGGATGTGCATTGCTGTCATAAAGCAATGAGAAGAAATTGCCCATTGCCAAACTCTCTGGGCCTCTCAACATAGGGGATAGAATCTGGTCCCCTCGTTTGTTGATGTACCATACCACCAACATATTGTCTGTTTGAATCGCAATAGTCCCTATTATTTATTTATTTATTTATTTATTTTACATTTGTTAACCGGGATGGTCCGACTGGATACATGTCCTTTTTCAGCGGAGGCCCGGGGAGAAAAGCTCCAACAGAGTTACATTGATAATTAGGTACAGTAAATGAGCTGAAAGAACTTAACAAAAACATAGGCTATTTACATACAAGTACAAGACTGCCATTACTATTTCTGAGATTACTACAAATGTAACATTAATAACATATTAGCAAGGACGGTAGGCAGTATAATGACATAGAGTTAGACAGGATACATATTTCTTTATCACAGTATACAAAGTACTTATCATCTTAGCTAGTTGTTTATGTTTTAGTTAATGGCACAGAGCTAGTCTGGGTTTGAGCAAGGACATAGCCAGTGTGACTTGAAGTGGAGTTTTAGACTATTTTTGAATTGACTTAGAGAAGTTGCAAGCGTGATGTTATTTGGGAGAGAGTTCCATATTTTACCAGTGGTGTTGGAAAATAGTGCGTCACCACCTAGGTTGAGAGATTTAGTTGTTTGGACAAGGAGTCTGTTTGCTGAGCGAAGGCAGCTTAGATTGGAGTAGGGAGTCATTAAGTTTTTTAGTGCTGGGGTATTCTCAGGTTGTTTAAGGATTTTGAAGGCCTCTATGAGTTGGGACTGGTGAAGAAGGTGTGGGAATTCTATCCATCCAAGCTTTTTCAGGTTAGTACAGTGGTGTGGTGTGTTCTGTAGCGTAGGCCTGTAACGAACCTGGCAATGTGATTATAGCAGGATGAGAGCTTGGCCAGATCAAATTTGTTAAGGTGAGTGAGGACAGGAGAGGCATATAGTAGGGTAGAGAGAAGGTGTGAACGGGCTGTGGCTGCCCTGGCATTCGGGGTAAGGAAGGCTTTAATTCTATATAGGGTCCCAAGTTTCTTGTTGACTGACTTAATGGCTTGGTTGATATGTATATCAAATCTGAGTTTATTGTCAATGTTTACTCCTAATAGCTTTGTATAGGTGTCTGGGGAGATGATGGTCCCATTATTGGATTTTATAGTGAAGTTTTCAGTCGGATATCTATTGGTTGGGTAGAAGAGAAGTAACTTGGTTTTGTTTGGATTTAAGATCAGGAGATGGTTGGCAAGCCAGTTTTCGACTTTGGTGAAGCTATGTTGGGTGGTAGTTAGTAGATTTGCAAGAGAGGCATTGGAACATATTATAGTTGAGTCATCTGCATATTGAATGCAGGTGGCTTCAGGGATGACTGTTTGGATGTCGTTTATGAAGACTGAAAAGAGGAGAGGTCCTAATATGGAACCTTGAGGAACTCCTATGGTATTTGGTAGTAGGCAGGAGAGCTTGTTTTGCCACATTACTGCTTGTTGTCTCCCAGTGAGGTAAGCTTGAAACCAGTCAAGGGCTGGAGCATCTAGATACAGGGTTTTTAAAGTATATAGAAGTAACTGATGGTTTACCATATTGAAGGCTTTTGATAGGTCCAGGAAGAGAGCGGAGGATATTTTTTTATTATTCCGGTTAAGATTAATGTTTTCAGTAAAAGAGAGGAGGGCAGTGGTTGTACTATGATGGGGTCTGAATCCATGTTGAGAGTCTGTGAGTAGTTTATTTTGGGTTAGATAGAGCATTAGTTGGTTGTGCATGCACTTTTCCATAATTTTGGCAAGTGATGATAGTATGGCTATAAGTCTATAGTTGGATAGTTCTGTGGATGAACCTCCTTTGTGGAGTGGAATAACATAGGATATTTTCCAAATTGAGGGGATTGAGGCCTCGGTTATGGTTCTGTAGGGTAGGCTATGACATCTGCAGCAATTTGCAGGTATTCAGCCAGCAGAAGATCGGCTGAAAGTGTGGTTGGCTTCAGTTTTTTCAAAAGGGATCTGATAAAGGATGTGGACACTGGCTGGAAGTTAAAAGAGAGTGGTGAGTCGGGTATAGTGTTTATAGAAGTGTGGGGAGGAGAAAGTTGGTTAGCTAATGACTGGATGGTTTCTGTGAAGAAAGTATTGAATTAATTGGCTATATCTTCTTGGCTCTTGTCAGATAATGTTCCTGGGGTCGGAGTAGTGGATTTGCCTGGTTGGAGAAGTTTATTTATGCCTGCCCAGTACTTTTGAGGGTTATTCTGATGTTTATGTTGCAGATTGTAGAAGTAATCTTTCTTATCTAGTATGATGGCTTTTTTAGTCTCATTTCTAAGTTGTTGGAATTTGATACGATCTAGGGGTAGTTTGGTAGTGCGCCATTTATCCCACGCTTTGTCTCTAGTTGTTATTTTGGTTTTGGTGTCTGTTGTTAGCCAGGGTGCTAGTTGAGTTTTAATTCTTATTGAGCGTTTAGGGGCATGCGAGTCAAGTATAGTAAGGAATAAATTGTTAAATGATGACACTGCCACATCAAGGGGAAGGAACTTTAGTTTGTCCAGTTACATGATTTGAGTTCAAGTTGAAATTTAGTTGGGTCAAAGTTTTTCTTGGATCTGATAGACCTATAAATAGGTAAGCTTGTACAATTAATTTTGTCTTTCATGATGAATGTGAGCAGGTGATCACTAAGATCATTAGGGAGAGTTCCAGACATATAGTTCTGGGGATGACTGTTGGTGAGTATCCAGTCTAGTATACTCTCTTTTTGGTTATTGTTACCTGTACGTGTGGTAGATGATATTATCTGAGAGAATCCATGTAGGTTAACAGGGATGGGGTTGGACTGTGCTGTGCATTGGTTCCAGTCAATATTAACATCGCCCAGGACAATGGTTTCTTGAGGGTAGTTGTTGGCTATCCAATGTAGAATGACCTCTAGTGTTTCTACATTGTTCCCAGGGGAATATAGGTGACAATTAGGTTAATGCCCTTATGATTATTTAGTAGAATTTTTAGAGCTAGTATTTCAGCGTTAGAGACCTGGGGTGGTTGTATAGGGTTAGTTATGATGTTAAGTGTGCTATTATATAAGACGGCTATTCCACCTCCTCTTTTCTTTACTCTATCTGCCCTAAGTATATTGTAACCAGGAGGCAGGATCTCATTGTCTTTGGTTGATGGCGGAGCCATGTTTCAGATAGACACATTATGTTGGGGAGGTATGTGGCTAGTACAGCATGCAGGCTATGTATCTTATTGTTTAGGCTTCTAATGTTTAAGTGGCATATTAGGAGGGAGTTGACCAGTCGGTGGGAGAGTGGTGGGCTGGTAGGATTTTGAGTTAAGGTTGGGCCTGGATTAGGATGGATGTCCCCATCTTTGGTTATGTTTTTTTCTTAGATACGCTAGTAGTCTAATAACTTTGAATAGTAGTTTTAGTTCATATTTGGATTTTGGTGTTGATTGGAGTGTTTTTTTAGAAGCAAGTGGTTGGAATTTATAATTTTTGGGGTAGTGTAGTAGTGGGCAAGTTCCGCAGTCAGTGGAGGGAGGGGGTCTTGGTTTGGCATTTTGGATAAGAGAAACCTACGAATGTGAGATTTTCATAGCTAGTAAGAAAGTATGGCAGAATTAAGAGTGGTAAGATAAGAGGAAGGAGTTTATAATTATTTATAGACATGTTATATGTCATCAATGGGTGGGGTCAATGTGCTTCAGAGGAATAGTAGTGGTTAAACAGTAAAGTGGTGGGGGGGGAATTGGAGAGGAAGTTGTGTAGGTTGGAGAGGAAGTAGGGGTGTGGCCTAGTAGCTATAAATGTAGACACAGTGGGGGCGGGTGGGATAAGGGGGCAGGGAAGGGAGCGACGCAAGCCCGAGCGTAGCGAGGGCGAAGCGGAGCGGGGCTAACCCAGTCCCAGTTTTTGGTCCTATGAGTGGGGTAAATAATCTGATAGTGTAAGTAAGCAGATTGGAGTACAGGCTTGAAATTCAACATAAACATATACAGTTGTAAAGTGTCTAATACAATTCAACATAAATAGGCATTTACAGTTGTAAAACACTTACTGAAGAGACACTGAGCCTTCATGGGGCCTGTAGCAGAGTGGATTGTAGTTTTACAAATGGTGCCTGCCACAGGTAATATTTATTAACTCTGGGATTGTCTTAAGGTAATAAACAGGGAAGGGGAGGGGAGAACAAGGGTGTGAGCAGGCAGTTCTTTGTACTGCTGCTAATGAGCCAAAGCAAGACAGGTATGTGTTAAGAACAATCACAATTGACCAAGGACTGCTCTGAAACTGTAAGTCTTGTCTTAATTTCTCAGGTGGAAAACCAGGATAACCTTGTATCAGTAGGCTACTGTGGTATAGTTTAAATAAACAAACACACAGTATTGATCAGTTATTGATACTATTTGCTAACAGAAGGGAATAAGAGAAAGTGGAAGATGTGTGTGTGTGTGTGTGGTGGTGGTGGGGGGGGGGGTTGCTTACAGCCAAAGCACAGTGCTCTCCAGGGGAAAATGAAGATTGGCTCAAACAGTTAGACACATACTCAAAGTTAACTGTAGCTGTTTTCAGACAGTTCAGACCCGGACTGCACTTTTCTTATAGGAATGTTAAAGGTGGTACCGGAGTTGAATACTTAAGAGTGGTGTTAGGTCTAGAAAAGAAGAGCACAGAGAGGAGTAAGCACTCTTACTTCCTATGGGAAGAGAGCTCTGGAATGCTCATAATGCCAGATGCACCACCCTCATCTCTAGGACATTAATGTGCTAGTGGTACTCATGATCTTTCCAAACCCCTTGGATAGTCTGTCCCAGATAATGCACCCCCACCCTATCTGGGATGCGTCCATGGTCACTGTAGTGACAGGCTGGGGAAGAACAAATGGTCTGCCTATCGTTACTTGAGTGGACTGATGCCACCATAGTAGATCCCTCTTGCAAGCATCCGTAATCAGAATCTTGTGTGACATGGGTAACTCATGCATGGATCATTGGGCAAAGAGTAGCCACTGTAATATCCAAATGTGTAGATGTGCCAGTGGGACTAGTGTTATCGCCGCTGCCATTGAACCTAAGGCCTTGAGGACAAATTTTGCTTGTACCTTTTTCTTCTTGAGTAAGATAGACACTTGACAGCGTAGCATTTGTATTCTCTCTTGAGGCAATTTTGCTACCATGTCATTTGTGTTTAAGTTTGCCCCTATACAGGTAATATGCTGTGATGGGAGCAAGGCAGATTTTCCTATATTTATAGTAATGCCCAAGTCTGAGCAGAGATGGATGGTGGGGTCCCTCAATCTGATTAGTAGATGCTTGGTGGTCGCTGTCAGGATCCAGTCATCTAAGTATGGAAACACCTGGAATCCTTGATGCCTCAGGTGAGCCATGACTACTGCCATGCATTTGGTAAACACATTGGGGGCTGTAGTGAGACTAAAGGGCAGAGCTCTGAATTGATTATGACTGGCTCCCAGCCAGAAGCGTAGATATCTTCTGGATCGCCTGTCCATCTTTACATGGTAGTACGCATCCTAAAGATCTAAGGAGCACATCCAATGACTTGTCCAGGAAAAGGGAGTATAGACTGCAGTGTTACCATCCAGAATCCAGAATTTTGCTTTCTTTACTGACTTGTTGAGTCTGCTGAGATCCAAAATTGGTCTCCAGTCCCCTGTCTTTTTTGGAACTAAAAAGAACCTTGAGTAAATTCCGGATCTGATTTGTTCTGTGTGGACTTCTTGGATGACTCTTTTTTCTAGAAACCTTTGAATTTCTATAGTTGCTTGATCCCTTTGTCCAGGTGGAATGTCTGGGATAGACTTTGATGGGTGGGGTGGACAGTTGAAAGGAAAGTTGTATCCCCTGGATATAAAGGACTGTACCCATTTGTCTTGAGTCAATTGTGGCCAGGCTTCTGGGTACAATGATAGTCTTTCCCTGACTGCCTCCAGAGGCAGACAGGTGGGCCTCCTTTCAGGAGCGCTGGAAGGGCCGACCAGAAAATGTATCACTGTCACCCTGGTTCTGCAAACCCCCTCTGCTGTGTGCATGGCATCTTCCATTGTTATTTTCCCCTCTGCTTCTGGAGGAAACATCACCAGGAGCATCCAAAAGGCTTCTTTGGACTTTTGGAACCACATTTTTCTGCTTTTCTGACCTTTTGGATAAGATCTAGTAGGGAAATGCAATCCTACGGCAGATAGAGTCTTGCCATCTTGTTTGCTCCTGGTGAGAGTCTCCTTTACTTTCGGCCCGAACAAGGACGAGACATCAAATGGGTGTCAATACAGGAAGACTTGAAGGGTTCGGCAAACTCACAAAGGTGCATCCAGGAATGTCTCCTAAGAGCTATTCCTGTGCCTGCTGCCCTGCTCGCTCCATTGGCCACATAGGAAATGAGGTGCATGGAGGAGTTCATAATAGAGGTTAAGGTCGCAAGCTGAGAATTTATCTTATCTGACATACTCTGAGCTGTAGCACCATGTACGGTATCTCCTAGATCTTTAAGGAGATCCCTCTGAAGTCGAGTAAAATGTGATAAGTAATTCAGCGACCATAGGGTAAAGGCCGCTGAGAAGAGCATATGCTTCCCATATCTGTCCATCGTTCGAGACTGTTCAGCGGCTGGACAGATGCAGAAGTTTCAGCTAACTCCTTCTTGGTGGCAGCCGCCATCACCATTGCATCTACTGGAACTTCCTTTGTCAAATACTGTCTATCTTTTGGGGCTGTAATGAATTTGTTTGGCCTCCTTGGGACAGGCTCCACTGACTCTGGAGAGCTCCACGCCTTCCGACTTACCACAGCCAGGAGCTGATTGAATGGCGGAGACACCCAAGAAGTGGAGGGGTGGCAACCAAATGCCTCCAGGTATACCAATTCATCCTCAGAAGAAGAGAGAGGGTTTTCCAGCTGCCTCTCTGCTTAAGGAGCTCTAGGATGTCTGAGAAGGAGACATCCTCAGAGAGCAACCATGGGGACCCTTCTGAATCCTCTAAATCGGTATCAGAAGTGACAGACTCAGGGAAGTCTATGCATTTAAAAAAAAAAAAAAAAACAAAGTCAAGAAGCGGAAAGTGCTTGCAGTAAACCAATAACAGGAAAAAAGCACAAAGGTTCCAAACCGGTAGTAGCACTCCACAGACTTTAATAAATACACGAACAAACATCCAAGATAAACGCTGACAAGCTCAAATTTACATTTTCATCCCACAACTTCTTCAGATAAAATTTCCTCTCCAAGCCACCACCTTTATACAATCAGCAATTAATCTAAGTTCAATTGCTCATTATTCTTGTCAGTCTCATTAGTACTAGTATGGCCTTGCTTTGGTATATATTCCTTCAGGACTATTGTATTCTTAGCTCTATGCATTTCCTCTTACACTGTCTCTTTTGAGGAACCTCCTCAGGGGGATGTTCCAGGCAGGTGTTGGAAGAGGGGGTTCCAACCATTGGGGGCTCCTGTGGCACTGACTCTCGACTGTGGGGGTGATGGAGGGATGGTGAAGAAGTAGACAGTGGCCCTTTAGTGGGGGAGAGTGGCTGGAGCTAAAGGTGGGGCAGACTCAGTGGACAGCACACTCCTCATCACCTTGAAGGCACCACGATCCTGGGTTGAGAAAGACTCTGGTCCTGAGGAACCGGGAGATCTCCCTTGCACCAAGGAGGATGGCTCCGAGGCTGAAGCACCGAGTGGGAGAGTTGGCTCCGACAAGGGTCCGTCTCAACTCTCCCCCCCTGGAGCCGGCCAGGGAGTGTCTCCTTCCAAATCCCTTAATCGAAGGCAGCATCAACGACATCTGAGCAGATGTTGGAACTGAGATATCGGGTGAGTACTGGCTCTGCTGGTTGCAGCACAATGACTTCCTGACACTCTGGCTCCAAACTCATCTGAGTTGGAGGAGGAATGGATGGTACCTGAGATTCAATGGTCAGCTCCACATTTCGATGGGCTGGGCTCAAAAGAATTTTAGCCAGGTCCGTCGTCTGCAGTAACCTCTTCATCACCTGCTCTAAGTCGTCGTCCGATACATGTCTGGAGGACCGGGAGGAGTGGGTAGATGATTTATGACTACCCACCACGGACTGTAGTAAGGGAGACTGTGGCACCGAGCATACTGGCTCCAATGTTGGTGACTGATTCCTTTTTCAGCTCTGTGACAGTTTCAAGGATCCAGATGGAACCAAGGGGAGGCCAGGTTTGTCAGAACCGACAATCTTCGGTTCCAAAGATACTTGTTTTTCATGGCTGCTTGATGGCTCAGATGTCGAAGCCGACAAAGCTGACTTTTTTGGTTTGCCAGATTTAGAGTTCTGATTACCTTCTAGCATTGTCTCAAAAGGCCCTTTCAGTAAACCTCTTAGAATAAGTTTATGCTTTCTTTCCTGCATGACCCTCGCACTGAAACCATGACATATGGAGCAGGAGTCCTTGAGATGGACTGCCCCTAGACAGTAAACACAACTCATGTGTCCATCGGTTAAAGACATTTTCTGGGTGCATGAATCACACTTTTTACAAAAAAACAACTACAGAAGTAAGTAATGTGACAACACAATCGGTCACACAGAAAGCAAAGAGAAAGGTAAGAGAATTTTTTTTTTTTTTTTTTTTTAACGAGGAGGGAAACTAGGTTGGAAGAGAAGTCTCTAAGTTAAACAACAGTCTCCTTCAACCTGAGGAGACACCTCTAACTTAAAAGGTGACCCCAAGGGATAGAAAGGAAGCCCTCTAAGAAAAAAATGGGCTGAAGGAGAAAAAGAATCCTCTAATTTAAATGGATCCTTAAGCAATGTATAAATAGAAGAAGGGGAAGGAAACGACTGAAAAACACAACAATTAGGGAAAGACACCACACAAGTAATAACACTCAGAAAGGAATATATGCCAGGGCATTTCTATGGACTAGTTTTTTTTATCAAAAGAGAAGATTAGAAAAAGGTAATAAAAGGTAATAACTAGCCTGAGCCAGTGAAGACAATCCCGATGCTTCAAGCAGCAAACAAGATCTGGGAAACAGCCACTAGGCATCTTGGGATAGGATGTAGCCACGAGCCAGTGAAAGTTCTCAAGCTTTAGTATGAGGCCGAGTCAGAGCCAAGGATTGTCTCCGAACCCAACCAACCAGCAAGAATGAAGGCGAGACAGGACAACATAATATCATGACTTTGTAACTCAAAACTGATGCTCATCCCAAAAAAGACAAAACTACTACTTTTTCCCCAAATCCCTCTCTCATGAAAAATCAAAATTTAAAGTCCTGTCTCTTGATAATACAACCATTTAAATCACTTCTCATAGCAAACTATTAGGGGTGATAATGGATGATGATCTTACATTTGACCTGCATATACAAAACTGCATTATAAAAACTCATCAAAAACTGGGAACGCTTTACACTTTCTCACCAATGCAACTAAAACTACACTTGCCACTACTTATCTCCTCCCCACTCTTCATTATAGTGCTCCCATTCTTACTAACCTCGAGGCTTCATAAAAATTTAAATTTGAACAATGCTAATTTGCTAAATTTGCAGCACATGCCCCTTTCAGAACCCACCACTGCACTGAAAAGCCTAAACCGGTGAGGTTATTGGTTATAAGAGATCTGGGGACACAGGTTGACAGCAACCTCTCCTTCGACCACCACAGTACCACTGGGGTCAGAAAGTCCTTCTATGTGGCACATCTCATTACCAAGGGTTTTGCATCCAGAAAGAAAGAGGTCATTGTCTCTCTCTACTCTTCCCTCATTAGACCAATCATCGAGTATAATGCCCCATTTGGCATGTACCTCACTACACACCTGTAACAGCTGGAAAGGCCACAAAAGTACCTCATGAAGAGGATCCTAGCCCGTAAACACATGCCCTACATAGACAGACTCCAGAAATTCCAGCTTTTCTCTGTTTCATATCATCTATTAAGAGGGGATCTCTGCTTGACTTACAAAGCCATGTCTGACCCAGCCCTGTTAGAAATGTTACACCTAAAGAAATCCCAATCCCTCCACATCACACGCTCCAGGGACATCAACCTCATTACCACAATCAACAGAACATGCTGGATGGACAGGTTCATAACCCAGAGACTGCCCATGCTCTGGAATAGACTTCCCATACATGTCAAGCAGAGCACCTCACTGGCCCTTTTCAAAAGAAATCTTGATGAGTAGATGGAAAATAGAAAGTTCACCCCGGGGATCACTCCAGTGGCTCTACTTAATAGAGGCACCAAGAACTAATGGTGGCATGATGCCAGGGCATTTCTATGGGCTAGGCTTGTAAAGGCTCAAGGGCCGTTGGCCTAGTACACACCTATGAACTGCCACATCAACTAACATATTACCACCTATAGAATTAGCCAGCATTCATCTGCATGTCCTTCATTAAGAATGTTTACAAAACTATGTTCCCAGTCAGTCATTGCAATCTAGTGACCAATAACTGTCTGTCTACAAACATAGCAACTCTGCTGGGCATTGTCTGTGCTTGTTCAAGGTTGCTAAGGCCTGGAACTCCTTACCTATGCCCATCAAGTCTATATCCTCCCTTCCATCTTTCAAAACCACTCTGAAAGATTTCATAGCTAAAATCTGTCTCTGTTCTTGTTCAAAACCAGGATAAACTATATCCCTAAATGTGAACAAGTACCTTTTCATTCCTTGTATCTCATTACTCTCCCTTCTCCACTTACTTACTTCCTTACTGCTATCTAATTCTCTTCCCTGACTTTCTCTCTAAATATATCATAAACCTGTTTTTCCCTCACTATATATTGCATTTCCTATTTGTATCAGACTAACTTACCTTTAATTTCTTTATAAACTGTCTAAAATTTCTCTAAATATTAGACAATTGTCATATATCTGATTTGTTATACTTATTTAAACTGCAGATGTTTTTGTTTTATTTTTGGAAATTGTATTCTTAAAATGTTTTGTAATTGGAGTTTTTCTCCCCCGGCCTCCACTGAAAATGGGCTTCGATTCAGTCAGACTTTCCTTGTAATCAAATTTCAATAAATAAATATTAGGGTATTATGGAAAATTCATACCCAAATTTGCTACTATAGCCTATCCTCTAACAGACCATATGAAAGATAAGACCTCCATCCAAGTAAGGTAGATAATTGTAAAAAATAAAACCTTTAATCATATGAAAACATATTGTGTTCACAGCCACTATTAATCTCCCTTGACATTGATAATCCCTTTCTTGTCCATAGAAATGCTTCTGAAGTAAGGATAAAGGTCATACTTTGCCAAAGAGTAGGGGGTGAAGAGCACCCAATTTGTTATCTTAGCAGAACATTAAGGAGATGTCAAATAAGGTACTCTGCCATTGAGAGTGACTTACCATTAAATGGGCCCTCACTTCAATACAATACTATGGAATCATGTTGATCTACCAAATGCACATTTGTCAAATTTATTTATTTATTTAACATTTGTTAACTGGGAAAGTCCGACTTGGAACAAAGCCAATTTTCAGTGGAGGCCCAGGGAGAAATGCTCCAGATGCATGTTTTTGTAACATGGGAGGAAACCAGAACAGCTGGAGGAAATCCACAAGAACACAGAGAGGACATGCAGACTACGCACAGAAGGCACTACAGCTGAGAATCGAACCAGAAAACCTCTTGCTGTGAGGCAACAATGCTGCCGCTGCACCACTGTGCCATCTTTATATAAACCAAATCTGAGGTTGTCCATATATAAACCAAATCTGAGGTTGCACAACAGTGAGATAAAGGGCATTCTCACACATTAGTACTTGACCAAATGGCATTCTCAAATAATGCTTTTAGCAAAAATGACAGGTTCCCAATACTACTTGTCAGGTTATCTCACATCTGTCATTGATCGAGCACCACTGCAATGGCTACACAAAGAAAAAGACATCTAAAACAAATCAGGCAGATGAGCTTTGTCACCGCAGTCCTTCACCTTTACAGTAAGACACAGGCTGCATCATACAGATGCCAATGCAGATGTATAACCTTGGGCTCATCACTCATCCTTAGCAGTATAGAACCAGGCAGTTCTGTGTTAGGTGGGGAGGATTACTGTTATGTACTGAATGTCACATTTGTATTTTTTCCTATAAAATGCTTTTTTAGTTGTGAAAAACCTACTTTGCTACGCAAATATTGCTTAAAGGTAAGCGGATATGTATAGCCTAAAAATATGGTAAAGTATGCAGCAAAGACTGATATTGGATTGCCTGCAGAAGTAAAGTCAAAAGTGGAGAAATTAAAGCCCAGTATGGAAAAGATAGTTGCCACTTAATGAATGGGGGGTTATATGACCAAAAGTAGGGATTTTGGGTAGTCAGCCAGAAAGTCAACTGAAAGAGACATTTTCATCTCAGTGGAGATAGAGTATTAGGGTCATGAGTAGTGTCTCTTGGAAGATACGAGCTGGAAGGTATACTGGAAGTGAGCATAAAGCAAGAAGAAGAAACCTGTGAATCTAGCTGGAGAATTACTTGAAGTTTATCTGAGATTGCTTAGAACCATTGGTGGATGTGAAACCAGAACTGTATGACTTTGTTTTTGTTTATCAGGCATTCTCACTCAAATTGTTTTAATTTCCATCACTGTAAATAAAGTACATTGAACTTGGATGCTCACTATCCAGTATGTGTGTTACATACAGTAGAAAGTCAATTATCTGAACTAAATGGGACCTAGCATAGTTTGGATAATAAAACTGTTCGGATAATCAAACATATAATTGAACTGGATAAAAAACGTCTAAAATCTTGTTTTTTTCTGCATGCAGGAATACACTTTTCAACCATTCGGTGATTCCAGTGGACAATAAAGAATGTTTTTCACACACGAGCTGGCCACAAGCTCAAAAAACATGCTCAAGTGAATACGTATATAGACTTTATGATTTTTCCTACCCAAAAACTTTGGAAGACTGGTTCTGATAATTGACATTTTATAACTGACTCTGTACTGCTCTTCCTTTCATTCTTTCATTTTCAGCCACATCCTGGTTAGAATAGCTATTAATAACAAACAGAAAAATGCAATATAGACTTCTAAAGTCCCAGCAGCTTTTTCCCCATCATTCTGTGGGATCCCCAGACATTCACAGGCTGGCCAAAAGATATAAACCCTGCAATGTGTCCTCAGTATACATACGGATCTCCATCCAGAGGGCCATACCTGATATGCCTTCCATGAGTGATGCGCAGGAGTCATACTTACAACTGCCCAGACCACCTCAATTGACTCCTCTCAATAAGAATATCTGCTGCATACCATGATTCTGCTTAACTGTTGAGCTCCTTGAGAGTGAGCCTGGGTACCTCCCGATGGAATCTCATTTCTGCCAATGGCATCCACAGTCTTATCCTTTCAGTCACTACCTAAAGGTCATGTCCTCAGTTGGGAGGGGGCACAGACTGACCAGTAAATGGAGAACTTTGTCCAATGACTCAGTTCTAAATGATCACACCATGATCGTTCACACCTACCACAGTACTGCTGCTGTTGTAACTCATCTGCTGCTTAATCACTTTATCCCTTCCCCCTTCTCTCAAGAACAAGTACTTAAACTAAACTCCACCATATGAGGTAGCTGTTCCTTCCCCAGTTGTAGAGGGCAATGCACAATTTTTTCTGGGAAGGAGCCATGACCTTTGATATGGAGTTCCTTATTTTCATCCCAGCTGCTTTGCCTTCTGTGGTGCACTGCATGCTGAAGATCATAATCACTTCAGGTTAAGAGGACAACGTTGTCTGCAAGTAACAAAGCCACAGCACTCACATTCCCAAAACGGATGTTATCTAAACCTTGAGCCTTAGCATGAAAATTAAAAATAGGAGGAGAAACCAAACATACCCTAGGTGAAGTCCTACATCCACCTTGAATGTGTTGGACTTACAGATGAGAATACAGACACCATTCTCACTTCTGAAATACACAGAATGACTAGCCAGCAGCAGCCACCCAGAGAGCCTGCACATTTCACAATACACTGTGATGTATAAGGCCATATACCTAAAAGACACATTGACAGCACTGGCTGTCTCCCATAATCACTCCAATACCTGTGCAAGGACATTGCACTGATCCACTTTTTCATGGCCAGAAGGAATCCACGTTGCTCATTCAAAAAGTCTGCTCGCCAGCATCCTGGAATATACTTTCACAGAAGGATGAGTAGTGTAGTATTTTTATAACTGGAACTTACCCTTTTGTCCCCTGCTTTGAAAATAATCACCAGTCCAGCCTTTCATACAGCAATGAAAAGTCATATTAATCATCAAACTCTAACAAAGGCCAATGACCAGCATAGCATCTTCAGCATTTTTGGCACAATCTCATCCATTCCCTTAGCCTTATTGCGGTAAAAATGCTTAATTATGCAGTGATCTCATCTCCACAATAGAAGCAGCTTCACTGTCTGCTTCTGGCACTGCGGTTTCAGATGAAGACATATCCAGATTCAGGAGGTTCTCAAAGTGCTTCTTCCTCATCTCAGCAATGTCTCTAATCAAGATCAGCTCATTTATACTAAACCCAGATGAGCTCTGTTGCATACAGAGATAAAGTCCTGGCTGAGCCCTACACTCCCCAAGTTTGATTAGTGAGTTTGGTACTGGAAGAGCTGACTGGAGAGTGTGGAAATGATTAGTGGTTGTTCGCTCACCCATCCTGGACAGAGAGGATTGGTAATAGTCTACCGATTGTTACTGAGCAAGAGAAAGCTAGCCTGATGCCTAATAGAAAAAACAACCAAAAACAACCAACAAACATTTTAAATTAAAAATGAAAAGAACACAATAAGAGCCGGCCAAATAAAATTTATGCTAGTGCTATTTATTGTAAATCACACTTTCAGCTAGGACAATGCCTCGCCTTCCTCAGACAAACAGCCAAAACGCTGTTGAAAATTCCTTTTATACAAACAAGTTAAGGATCCCATCAATTAGCTTGGGTTGTTAGTTGCCTTGACAACTTCTCAGCACAGCCTACTATTGTAGAAAATGTTAAAAGTGTATATATAAACTTTAATAAGTAAACAAATCAAAAGAAACCAAGAATACAAATACTAAAAATATTTCAATTTACACTAAAATGAACAAATTTGATATAAAAATGCAAAAAATATGTACGACTTAAATAACTAGATCTATATTATAATAAATTAATATTTACTAGGTTCTCTAACTAATATTATTTACTCAATAAAATTTGTAATTAAACAAACACTACATTAAAAATACCCAACTTAAAATGTCAAATTATAAAACCATAAATTGAACATTTAATGGTTGTATTATACTATATTATTATCTGTCCATAGTCAAAAGCTTCAAAAGGCATTTGATGGAAAAATGATCATTAATCCCTGGGAACATGTGAGCCCTTGTTCTAATCTGCAATTTCAGTTTGTCTATTTCAAGCATAATTTGCCAGGGTCCCCCTTGAATATTTTCAACTCTGTGTTGTAGCACTATAAACTTAAAAATGTGACCTGGAAATTCAGAGCAGGGTTTAGCCAGAGCATTGTTAAAATCTTTTTTGTTTATAGCATAACAATGTTCATATATTCTCTGCCTAAACCATCGCAATGTTTTCCCAATGTAGAACACATTACAGGAATTACATAATGCAGTATAAGTAACGCCTTTTGTTTCACAATTGTATTTTCCAGTTATTTTATATGTTTTGTGATTCAAAACCACCTGGTTACTGACCAGGATGTGTTTGCATTGGGGACATGAACCACATTTGGACATTCCATTAGTTCTACCAGAATATGTTCTATTATTATTATTATTATTTTCTAAAAGGGCTTTAAGGTTATGTCCACGTCTGTATGTTATTCTGAGACTAAAGCCCAAAACTCTGGATAGTGTTTCATCGTTTTTAATGATGTCCCAATTTTTATTTAAGGCCTCTCTAATGGGCCAATAATCCAAAGAAAATGTGTACAAGAAACTGGTTTGGTAACTGACACAACCAGCACTTTTATTAATAAGATCATCCCCTGGACTAACTGGTGTGTTTAAGTCAGTGCAAGATAAAGAACAAACCTGACCTTTTAATAAAGGAATAAACTGACCAACGTTGCGCTTAAAAACCACTTCTTTTTTATGTTGTTAACTAATTTACTAGGATAACCTCTTTTAATAAACATATTACAGAGATGGTCACATTCAGACTCAAAATCTGGGTCATCCGAAATCATGTGGGCAGCCCTAACCATCTGCCCTTTCACCACCGCTTTTTTTTGGTGATAAGGGTGGTTGCTGGTGAAGTGCAAGAAGCTATTCGAGTAAGTCGGTTTCCTATACATAGAACTTTTATATCTACCATTACTTTTATCATTAACCAACAAAATGTCCAAATAATTGATTGAAGTTTCCCCTATATTATAAGTAAACTTCAAAAAACTTGTGGACTTGTTAATGTTGTCAATAAAAGTTGGTATCATAAGACAGTTCTCCTTTCCAAATGCAGAACATATCATCCTGGTACCTAGTGTACCAGGTGACATTATCTTGAAATAATGGGTCCTTAAACAACAAATTATTTTCCCAGTAAGCCATAGTGGCATTAGCAAAGCTAGCGCCACATGGAGAACCCATAGCTACGCCAGATTTTTGCAAGTAAAATATGCCTTCAAACATCATGAAATTGTTAGTTAGGACCATTTCAAGCAAGATCTCAATTAAGTAAATGATATCATCATTTGCTTTTTTGCTATGTAGGAATTCTCTTACCCATTGTATACCTAAACTCTGAGGAATGACTGTGTATAGATCTTTAACATCTATAGTTAGAAAATACACCTCAGGTTGATATTCCAAGGTATTGATGTTAGTAAGAAAACTCCAAGAGTCCTTGTAAATTTGTGGTTCAGTCTCAATAAATGGCTTCAACATACTATCGACATATTTAGCACATGCATATGTGATTGAACCACGGCCGTCAACTATTGGTCTAAAAGGGGGGGACTTAATGTCCTTGTGAATCTTCGGAGAACCAAATAATACAGGTGTTTTAGGAGCTATCATGTTTAAATACTGATAGAGGTCCATATCTATGGAACCTTCCAAAAACAAGTCCTCCAAAGTAGACCTAATCTTCTTATAGGCTACATTAACTTTGTTAAGTGTTACCTGGATGTAATTAGGGGTATTCAGATGTTCCATCAAACTGTCTACATATAAACAGTGATCCATAAAAACTAAGCCACCCCCCTTATCCAGCTTCATGACTCTTGTATTACAATCTTTAAGCAATTGAATAAATCCATGTTCCATCGTTGATACATTAGGTTGAACTGGATGAAACGTATGTATGCGCTTCTCTTTAATGGCCCAAAAATCAATTTCACACATTTTCTCAAACGTGCTTAAACCTGGATATAATGGAGGGTTAAACACGCTAGAGACTCTTAAAGTATTAACCATGCTAGGCATAGGGCCCATCAGTAATTTGAGGTTAAGTTTACGTATGAAAAGTTTTAAGTCCATAATAGTTCTAGTAATATCAATGGTCTTTCCGGTAACAAAGGACAGCCCCTTAGATAAAAAATCAACCATGTCTTGTTGAACGTCCAGATAGGTGTAGTTATATATAGTAAAATCCCCTTCTCGACTCAAATGGAGACAGGGCATTTGTTCAGTAACTATAGTGGAGGCTATCTCCTCCATTGTCTTCTCCTGTTCCTCGGTTGTTGCTGGTTGCAGTTGGGCTGCCGATTGTTCTGTCGAATGTTGGAACCAACTCGAAAACCCTGTTGATTCTGAACTTCTTCTCTATCTGTAGTGTTAGAATGGCCCCCTTCCTTATTTTGAATAGGCCCTTTATTTCCTCGATGGTTGTTACTATTGGTTAATAGTCTCTCACTTCTCCTTAATGGCTGAACATGTCCTTCATTATCTGCCAAATTGTTATTGTGATTGGAATTAAACGCTGTTGTTGCCTCATCACTATCATAACTGACATTCGAATCACCAGTGGGACTTGTTAAAAGGGGAAGTGGAGGTTTAGGATATGCTCTGTTATTAGCGTAGTCATTAATATCCCTATTTAATTTCTTTTTTTTAGTGATGAGTAACTTACTCATTGTTGCTTCAATACTTGTAAATATCCTACAATAATCATATTTGTATCTTAAAAAATCAGTGTGTGTTTTAATGGCATGTTCCAATGTCTCTAGTTCAGTTTTAAGAGTGACAATATCTTTATTATAAAAGTTGACAAGGGCTTGTAAAAACTCATGCCTCTGTCGATCAAAAAGTTCCACAAGTTCCCGGTGAAAAGCTAAATTTTCGACTAAGCCTGCTGGATATCTCCACTGGCGTAGCCCTTTGGGAATAATTTTCTTCTGAACGCATTCCTGTAAGTATGACACTTCAAGCTGCATTTTTCTGCATTTAAACAGCTTGGTGTCAAAGTCATTAATATGTGTGAGAAGAGCATTCTCTGCTTGTCTGTTCATATCATTAGAGGGCACAATTTGAAAGCTTGAGTTGTTAAAAAAAATTTTATCACTCAAAAAAGATTCCATAGAAGGAATTGTGTCCTCTAACATTCTAGTTCCCTGATCGGAGGGGCCCCCTACTGTTGACTGTCTATTATTAAAGTTCGAATTGTCAGCATTCTGCAACAAAACATTCACTCTGAATTATCGTTAGAAGTATTACCTTCATTAGGTAAATTCGAGCCCTGAGGTTCGTTACGGTTAGCTCCATTTGTTCCGTTGATTCGGTTAGTGTTCATATTTCCATCCTCATTGGGTCTCGCCAATGCAGTGTTTGTTTGCACTGAAATTAAAGTCCCAGAAGTTTCAATCTTCTGTGTAAGAGAATCCACTCGCCCTAGGAGAACCTGAACAAGGGCGGTGAGATTCCCAATCGCGTCATTATTTCCTACTTGGCTGTTCTCATTTAAAGGGAATAAACTTTGTGAGGCTGATCTGGTTCCATTCGCCATAGTGCAGGACTACAAAAAACAACCAAAAACGACCAACGAACTTTTTAAATTAAAAACGAAAAGAACACAATAAGAGCCGGTGAAATAAAATTTATGCTAGTGCTATTTTTTGTAAATCACACTTTCAGCTAGGACAATGCCTCACCTTCCTCAGACAAACCTCAGAAAATTTTCAACAGCGTTTTGGCTGTTTGTCCGAGGAAGGCGAGGTATTGTCCTAGCTGAAAGTGTGATTTACAATAAATAGCACTAGCATAAATTTTATTTGGCCAGCTCTTATTGTGTACTGATGCCTAATAGAGATGGACCAGGGACATGGGCTTAGTCATCATACCAAGCTGGTGATAGTAGCCCTGAAAGGATATGTATTGGTGCATGAACACTTAAGCAGATGGTATTGATCTCTGTAAAATCTTAGAATACATAAATGTAAATACTGTATGTGTAACTACTGTATGTGTGGAAATGTAAATAAAAATGTAACTATTTTGTATTTAACTGGAACTAAGTGTAATGCGATGTAAACAAATGGAAGTTTTCTCTCCAGGCCTCTGCTGAAAATGGGTACTGCCCAGGTGGATTTTCCTGGTAAACAAAGATAGATAGATAAATAAATAGTAAGCCCCCTCCATGCCATGGGTGCTTACATTAGCCATCAGGGGGAGTTAGGGCTACATACTAGAAAAAGACCTGACAGATCCAGCCATCCTGCCAGCCAACCATCCACAACCCTTTTTTTCCCATTTTTTTACACATGGTGTTAGACAGTCACATCAACAGTGACCATCATCTATGTTTACATTGCTGGGTGGCTAGCCCTGCTGCTGGTGGATATCTAATCAATCTACGACATTAGAAAATATAAAGGTCGTACCCAATACCATAATCTTGGGTGATTTCAACTACCCTGGTATAGACTGGGCGAACTACTAATGTTCCAACTCCTATGCTCAGAGATTCATAGAATTTATAAATTCAAATGCCCTTGAACAACTAGTATGTTCCCCCACTAGAGGGGACAACATATTGGATTTAATCATTGCAAACATGGACGCCCATTGTACCACACCAGTTATCACTCTCTCCTTGGTCAGATCCAACCACAAACTGATAACCCTGGACATCATCACCCCTCCACCTCCCCAAGTCAAAGAAACCATAATCAAAAATCTTTCCAAAGCAAACTTCATACTACTTGCATCTGAAGTGGAAAGCTTCACTATTCCCTTGCAGAAGGATAATGATATCCAGGATGCGGAATCCTACACCAAGGCACTCTATATGCATCTTCAGGATTGCATGGACCGTGCTATCCCAAATAAAACCAAGACTCCTTCCTCAAGCAAGAAGAAACCAGTCTGGTGGACCCTGGCCATAAGCAAACTTTACAATAAAAGGAGGAGACATACAAAAAAGGCCAAATCTCAAGTAGAAAAATCATCCCTGATCAGCATTAGTAAGAAATTGAGGGCCCTCATCAAGTCAACTAAAGCTAATTTAAAGTTGCCAAGGATGCCAAGGATAACCATAAGGCCTTCTATGGCTACGTCAAAAACCTAAATGGCAACGCTCAGGTCTGTTCTGAGCTAGTACAAAATGGAACAAAATACACTGACCCTTCTGACATTGCCAACATCTTGGCTGACAGGTTCAGTGCAAATTCCCCCCCACCACCTACAGGGCCTATTACCATTCCAGGGGATTGTGTAAGTCCAATTATTACTGATACGTTGGTTAACAAGGCTCTATCTAAAGCTAAAAACACTGCCTCCATGGAACCAGATGGTGTCCCAGGCTGTGTCATACGCGAGCTCCAAAAGGAATTAACCCCGCATCTTAATACCCTGTTCAGTCTCAGCCTCTCAACAGGATATGTGCCCATAGAATGGTGCACGGCAATGGTGGTCCCACTACACAAGGGTGGGGCCACAACTGACCCTGGGAACTACCAACCAATAAGCCTGACCAGTCTGATCTGTAAGGCTATGGAGCGAATCATTATGGAAGTCATAAATGGAGAGATTGGGAACCACCAGTCACTGGACCCCACACAGTTCGGCTTCATCAAGGGCAGATCATGCCTCCTGAACCTGGTGGATTTCTTTGAGACAGTTACTCAGGCTATAGATAAGGGAAAGGAGGTACACACGGCTTACCTTGACCTTGCTAAAGCATTTGACACCATTCCCCATTCAGGTATTATTGATAAGCTCACCAGCCTGGGCATAAACCCTTACATCACAAGACGGATCGCAAACTGGCTCTCAGACAGATCCCATAAAGTAAGAGTAGCGGGATCTATGTCCGAATCCAGACCTGTAATGAGTGATGTGCCTCAGGGCTCTGTCCTGGGGCCCCTCCTGTTTGGCATATACTTCTCAGAAGTACAGGCAAGCACGGAAGGGCTGCGGCTGACTACGTTTGCGGACGACTGCAAACTGGGTGCTATAATAGAGTCTCCGGCCGACATGGAGATCTTCCAGAAGGGCCTAAATGAGATTGATACATGGTGCTAAAGCCATGGTTTCAAGCTAAATGCAAAAAAATGCGTAGTAATCCCCTTTGGAAAAAACAGAGTACCCGCAAACTACAACAGAGGAGGTAATCCCCTGAAATGTGAAGAAGAAATAAGGGTTCTAGGGGACCCAAGTAGATAGTCAGCTTTCCTTTGATAACCATGTTGCCAAAGTGGTTAGAAAATCCTTCTATGTGACCCATCTGATCACGAAAGGGTTTGCATCAAGATCTAAGGATGTAATGGTGCCCCTCTACTCTTCCCTCATCAGACCCATTATTGAGTACAATGCACCAATTGGAATGTACCTGGCTAGACATCTCCAGCAGCTGGAGAGAGACCACAGAGGTACCTAACCAAGAGGATTACTGGCCTCAAACAGTTGCCCTATGCAGCACAATTGAAAAGGCTAAGATTGTTCTCTGTTGCATACCACTTTCTCAGAGGCGCTCTCTGTCCAACGTACAGAGCCATGTCCAACCCAGAACTGTTGAACATGCTCCATCTTAGCAAAACCAAATCTACTTGAGCTACACACTCTAGGGATATAAACCTCAACACAACAATGAATAGAACATGCTGGAGAGATAGATTCCCTTCACAGAGACTTCCCTTACTATGGAACAGGGTCCCGATCTACATAAGACAGAGCCCCTCACTATCACTCTTCAAGAGGAACCTTGATGAGTGGATGGGTAACAGAAGGTCCACACTGGGGATCACACCAACAGCACTACTAGATAGGGGCCAAGGGTACTAGCTGCTAGTACAAGGGTCCAGGAAACTACTAAAGGGGCGGTGAATACCGCACAACGTGGCTGGGCTAATATATGCCTTCGGGCAGATAGCCCAGTACCAACCTGTGAACCTATGAACCTATAATGAAGTGAGCTCTAGTGTTAGAGGAATGAGTAAAGTCAGAAAGTACAGTTGTGTACACTTACCATAAATGTAGATGTTCGAGTTTATTCATTGTTGCAGTCATCAGATTTGGGTTATCTGCCTGCAGGTAGCCCTCAGCTGGTCTGAATACCAGTCTTCGGATTTCTGCGTCGGATGCTGTTGCTTCTTCCATGACGTCAGGTCGTCAAGGGTATAAAACATGCAGCCGATGCCATTACATCAGTTTTTCTTGCTCCAGATGTCAGGTGCCCCCACAATAGGAAGCAATTATATGGTATGGTACACCCTTATGAAAAAGAAAATACACAAGAAAAAATAAATATACTAACAAGAAGGAAAGGTAGAGCCAAGAAAAGTCAGGGGGCTGGAGGGAGGGTAACCAGGACTGCAACAGTGAATACACTCGAATATCCACATTTATGGTAAGTGTACACAACTGTACTATGTTCTTCATGTTTCACTGTTGCAGTCATCACATTTGGGTTGATTCCCAAAGCTAAGGAAGGGAGGAGGAAATTAAAGAGCATTACGGCCAGCTATTAAGCCCTGCAAGACTGCAGTAGCAAATCTAGCTCTGCATTTAAAAAAGATAGGCATGTGGTAATGCTTGGTGAAGGTATGTACAGAGCTCTAAGTAGCAGCTTCTAGGATGTCCCTGGTAGGGACTCCTCTGAGAAATGCCACAGATGTAGATGCAGCCCTGGTGGAATGTGATCTTATCCCCTGTGGGGTAGATTTTCCATGGTGCTTGTAGCAGAAATGAATGCAATGGGCTATCCATTTGGAAATGGTTTGCTTTGAAATGGCCTTCCCCAGCAACAAAGCCAACTAGCAGCTGTTCAGATTTTCTGAGAGGCTTAGTCCTGTCCAAACAGAATCTAAGTTGTCTGTGCATGTCCAGAGAGTGCAGTATTTGTTCTCCTTTGTTTTGTGGATTACAGAAAAAAGTAGGCAAATGAATGGACTGATTTAAGGCCACACTAGACACCAACTTGGTCATAAAGGAAAGTTTAGTCATGAGGGAAACCCTGTCTGCATAGAAGATAATGAAAGGTTCCACTGCCATGAAGGGCCTGTAATTCAGACACTCTTCTTGCTGAAATGAAGGCTAGAAGGAAGGCTGTTTTCCAAGAAAGTTATTTCAACTCTGCTGTTGCAGCTGGCTCAAGGGGGGAAGAGTGAGCTTTTCCAATACAAAGTTAAGGTCCCAGGCTGGAGTGGGAGCTCTCCTGGTGGGGGGTCTTACATTTTTGGCCCCTCTAAGGAACTGTTTTAGCAAGGGGTGAGAGAAGAGGGGTGGCTCAGTATAATAATGAGCTGAAATGGCAGAGGTATGAATTTTAATTGACAAGAAGGATGGGTCCTTGTGGAGCATTTCTGTTAAGTACTCTAGAATATGAGGTAAACTGGACACCGTTGTGCTCATCCCCTGAGCCTAGCTCCAGGAACAGTATCTTTTCCACTTTTCAGCATAGGATTTTTTTGTACTAGGCCTCCTAGCCTCCAAAATGACATCCAGCACCTGCTTACTGAGGGATGCTAGAGGAGAGCTCAAGGAATTAGGCAGGCTGCAAGGTTCAGGGTTTGAAGCTGAGGGTGCAGAATCTGAGGAAGGTGCCATGGTTGTAGCGGTGTCATACTGCACAAGAGGGGGTGCCAGTGCTGGCGTGGCCAGTCTGGTGCAATCAGTATTGTCCTTGGCTTGTCCTGTTTGATCTTTAGTAGAATCTTCAAGAGGAGAGGCAGAGGGGGAAAGGCATAAACCAAGAGGCTTTCCCAGGTAAAGGACAGGGCATCCACTTTCCAAGCTTGACTGTGGGGAGTTCTTGTGCAGAATTTGTTCAATTGGTAGTTCTGAGGGGAGGCAAACAGGTCTACCTCTGGAGTCCGCCATTTGTTCCTCATGAGGTTGAATATTTTGGGTTCTAGTTACCATTTGTGTGGGTCCATGAGAATTCTGCTTAAGTCGTCTGCCGGTGAATTTAGTTTGCCTGGCAGGAATTGTGCTTGTAGGTGTACTTTGTAGCTCAAGGCTGTGTTCCACAAAGCCATGGTTAGTCTGCACAGAGGGTACAAGTGAGATCCCCCCCTGCTTGTTTATGTACCACATAACTATGGTGTTGTCTGTTTTTACCAATAGTTGTCCTGGAAGAATACGGTCTTTGAAGGCTGTCAAAGCATTCTGTGCAGCTAACATTTCTTTTTGATTGATATGCAGGTGCATCTGCCTAAGGTTCCATTTGCCCTGCCTGCACTGCCCTGCCATATGAGCCCCCCATGCATAGTCTGATGCGTCTGTTGTTAGGGTTTGGGTGGCAGGGGTAGAGTGAAAGGGAGTCCCTTGTTGTGGTAGCAGGTCTCTGCCCACCAAAGGAACTCTGTCTTCATACAAGGCATGATAGAAATCATTGTTTCCAGATCCAGAATGTTGACACCATAGGCTTTTTAGATATAATTGGAGTTTCCTCATATGCAGTCTTGAATATGGAATTTGTAGAATGCAAGAGGCCATGCATCCCAGAGCTTGCAGTATTTTCCTTGCAGATAGCTGGAGTTTTATGGCCAATAGTTTGAAGTAGGTTGTCGAATAAACTTGTTTCTCTGGCATGAGGAATGCCATCTTTGAAGTTGTGTTCAAGCTTGCTGCCATCTGGGAAGTTGTGTTCAAGCTTGCTCCCAGGAATACAATCTGTTGACAGGGTACTAGGTGAGATTTCTTTTCATTCATGGTGTACCCCGATGAGGTTAGAAGTTTCTTTACGAATGCCAGGTGTTGTAATAGCAAGTCCTGGCTTTCTGCCTGAATCAGACAATTGTCCAAGTATGGGTAAATTTGAATATTTCTCTGCCTGCAAAATACAATGGCTCGAGCTACACACTTTGTGAACACCCTGGACACAGTAGATAAGCCCAAGGGAAGTGCAGAGAACTGAAAGTGCATGGAGCCTGCTCTGAAACTTAGGTATTGTCTGCAGCATCCTCTTATTGGGATGTGCAGGTAAGCTTCCTTAAAGTCTAGAGTTGCCAGCCAGGCATCCTTGGCTAGCATAGGAAGAAGCTGTTGAAGAGTTAGCATTTTGAATTTTGGAACCACCAGAAAGGTGTTGAGAATAGAGAGGTCCAGGATAGGACACCAGGAGTTGTCTTTTCTGGGTACCAGAAAAAGTCTTGAATAAAAATCTTGTCCCCTTTGTTCTGCAGGGACAGGTTGAAGAATCCTGATACTGAGAAGAGAGAGAACCTGCTGTTGGGTCTCTGCTCATTGATTTGGGGGTAGGTCTGACCAACCATTTGGGGTTGGTAGTGTGTGGAAGTGGAATCTGTATCCTTGGGAAACTATGCTGAAAACCCATTTGTCCTGGGTAATGAGTTCCCAGTTTTTTGCATGCAGGGCGAGCTTTCCTCCTAAGGGAGCAGGTAGTTGAGCAGGTCTTGGAAGGGTTAAGGTTAAGTCATTGTGCCATTTTTCCATAGGGAGGTGGTTTACTACTCCCTGCTTTGGAAGTCGGTGTCTCCCACTGCTTAGATCTGTGCGTAGCCTGAAACTGTAGCCTAGGTGGTCTGCTGTTCCTGGGTTTGGACTGAGAAGGCCTGGAAGGGACTGGAAAGGACCAGTTCTTTGAAGACCAATGCCTACTGAATCTGGGAGGCTGCACTTGTAGGAAATCTTTAACAGTTTGCATAAATTTAGCTTTTTCCTCCATCCTTTTGAGGACTTCTGCTTTGTTGCCAAAAAGGCAGTCTTGGTTTAAGGGAGCATCCAGTAATTTAGCTTTATCATGACCTGGCAAGTTTTGTTACTTAAGCCAAGCATGCCTTCTAAGTACAGAGCCAGTGACAGCAGCCCTGCAAGATGCTTCTAAAGCATCAAAACCACATTGCAAAGAATGTTTACCAACTTGTTCTGCAGAATGCATTAAATCTTGCAATTCTTTGTGTTCAGCATAGTCAGGAATCAACATAATTTTCTGTTTAAGTAGTCCCATAATATGCTGCTGATACTTTAACATATGAAACTGGCAATTTAAAGCCCTAATGGCCAAAGTAGAAGAAGTGTATACCTTCTTACCCCATCTGTCTAAAGCTCTAGAATCGCTATCCTAAGGGGTAGGATATTCGGCAGCAGTAGCCTTAATGCCTTTTGGCCCTTGAGAAATGGTCTCTGGGTCAGCAGAAGGATTCTTGAAGAGGAACTTGTGAGAGTCAGGTACTCTGTAGTACCTGTCAGGTTTTCTGGGAGCTGGAGGTTAAGTGTCTGGGGTAAGGCTAGATTCCAAGAAAGCATCGTCTACAATGTCCAGAACAGGAGGGATAGCTAAAGGCCTGTGTTGAGGCAGGAGTAAGAATTCCCTAAGTCTCTTTTTGGACTCAGAGTAATCCTGGCTTTCCCAGCGGAAATGGTCTCTAAGAGTATGCAAGGTTTCACCGAAAGAAAAATCTTCTGGAGGGGAAGCAGAGGGAATGGAATCCTCTGCATCAGAATCCTCATAAGTAGATAAGGGCAAATCCTGGTAATCAGAAGGAGAAGAAATATCAGATTCCTGATCAGAAGAATCAGAAAGAAACTCAGTTCTAGGTCTCTTGGAGGGGGAAGGCTGGCTTCCCCTAATTAAAGTAATAAGGTCTTCAGCCATTCTAAGCATTTGCTTTTGAGGCATATGGGCCTGAGCCTGTGGTTTGGTCGTTGGTTTTCTAGGCGTAGTGTGAGTTTTTTGGCCTGAGGAATTCGGAACTTCTGGATGAAAATGATGGATTCAGTTTAATATGAATGTCTGTAGGCCTGAATACACCCTCAGAAGCCGGTGCCTGCACAGCGACTCCAGATTCATCCAAGGTAGAGACATCTGCAGGTTCCATAGTCGAAAGAAGCATCTCACAGCATACCGGACACCGAATGGGTCTCAGCAGAGGCCTGCGAATCTGAAGTAGCGGGTATCAGGGGCTGCAAAAACACCTCACTGAGTACCGGTGGACTGGCGACTATTTTAACGGAAGCGTTGTCAGCAGTTTTGGACCTATGTGATCTGTTTCTGTCTTTATCCTTACATTTCTTTTCAGAAGATTGGTAGTTGGATGGCTTAACAAAGCCATTTCAGAGTACAGAGATTGAGTACAAAAGTAACTAGCTGCAAAAATAGCCCAACAATGAATAGTTTGGGCGTTGAGCAAGGCACAAAACTGACAGCGAGGGACGTCATGGTCTGGGCCTAAACAGGGGATGCAGTAAGAATGAAAATTTCTATGAGGTATTTGCTTTCCACAGGTAAGACAATTGTTAACTTTTACTGATATCGGTTAGAGTAAGAAAAAGGATCCCCAACAGGGTACTTATCTTTTTTGAAGACTTCGGGTCTGAAACTCAAAAACGAAAATATCAGGAGACGGCGACCGGCACTTGCGAACTGCTTCTGCTTCAGGCACCACATGGCAAGAAAGATTGACGTAATGGTGTTGGCTGTATGTTTTATATCCCTGATGACCTGACGTCATGGAAGAAGCGATAGCATCCAAGGCAGAAATCCGAAGACTCTGGTATTCAGGCCGGCTGAGGATTACCTGCAGGCAGATAACCCAAATGTGATGACTGCAACAGTGAAACATGAAGAACAGCTGGAGTTTACTCTGAATCTGACTCTTGCAAATCACAATGATGAGGCTTTCCTTAGCCTTTCCATAGCAAATGACCCATACCTCGTGCTCCTACAACTTATGTATTATCATCTAGATATGCTAGCATTATAGTATTAATGAGGTAAAAAGGGAACACATGCAGAAAAGTTTATATATCCAAGTGACACATTGATTACAGACAGGTGGAAGGCTGTTCAGAAATAGAGGCCAAGGAATAGTTGCATTTTAAATATATTCCTCATAATATATACCTCATACTATCATCTGTTTGCTTATACAAACAGGACTCATATATATATATATATATATATATATATATATGTATATATATATATATATATATATATATATATATATATATATATATATATATATATATATATATATATATATATGTATATATATATATATATATATATATATATATATATACATCATGCATTTTAATATTTTCATTTTTATTATGTTATTAGGTCATACCTTTTCCATGTCAGAGAGCCACTTGGTGGTATAAACACTGTCTCTAAGTGATGTGATCACGTTGACTAATGTTGGTGCCACGTCCACATCCAAACCCTATGTAAAAATGGGAGAAATGAGGTTGATGATGATGATGACTATTGATTGATGATCTCTTGCTGTTACGCATTTTACTGTGTATTCCTATTCTGCTTGTTTGTGTTGAGAAAAAACATTGGTTCAGATCAGGTAATCTGTTCCACTTAATTATGCCTCTCTGGGTATCAGTGCCAGTCACCATGGGAGTGCTGAAATCTCAGAATGGAACTATAGAATCCATATGTGCCACATCCAAGGTCTCTAAGAAGACTGAGTATGGCAAGCTGTGAGATACAGATGCACAATCAGACAGTTTTCCTTTCTATAACACACAGTCACTTTGAAGCAACCTTCTTATTTACTGGTACAAACTTCAACTGAACAGTATCTAGCTGGGTCTTTTAAATATCTGCACACTTGCCGTGCCTTTCTACAGAGTCAGTTTCAGACAATGAAAGAGAGAAACAGAGAGAGAGAGAGAGAGAGAGAGAGATAAATAACTATCCCTGCACTAGACGTCTTTTTCCAACCAAGCTGATACTTTTTAACTTCTCACACAAGCTCCAACTACTTCTACAATAGAGAAGTGATACTCATCTATGTTACAGCGGCTAGTTTAACTCATCTCATTTTGTGATGAATTACACACTGCATACACACACTATGCATGAATGCCATTTTACCATCTTGTATATCATTAAGTAGTAAACCATTAATATTCATAATGCCAGTTGTTTATAAAACTGGAAGTGATAAAGACAAGATATTGTGGCATGGTTAGCCAGCCAGTGGTGTGAACCTTGGCTCTAGATGATTGTTACTGTTGAAGTGACACCTCGACCCCATGTGTAAAATGGGAAAAAGGGGCTGTGCATGGATTGTATACAACCTCTACTAAAACTTACAAATGTGATTTGATACAACTAAGAGTAAGTACAACATTTATGTGGAAGTTAAAGGACTTAAAGTTGTGGAAAGTTATATTGCAAATTAATGCACACCACTTAATTGAAATAAATCAAATATATTGCAGCCATTAAAATTAAAGTTCAGCATTTATCTGTAAATTATTTCAAATTTTAACTTAAACTTGTATGAAAGAGATAGAATGTATCACTTTATGAATCAATAACAAAAGACTCACAGTAACATTTAAACATGAAGAAATATAAAACTACAAGAGAAGATGCCATGGATTTGTAATCATATGTTTTTGCAGGGCAGCTGCCCCAGAACCCCTTCAGTATGGGATATCTGTCCTTACACACCTAATAACTTTATATTCTAATTATATGCCAAGTCAGAAGAAAGAACTGATTTTGATAAAAAGGTTCCTTTTGCCTAGTGGTATTATGACTTAGGAGATAGTATATTTAGGTAGTAGGGATGCAAGGGGCACATCTCCCTCTTTAGAGAATATATCTGGAGGAAGGCCTCCCTACAAAAAGTTCTTTAAAGAAAGATTAACTATGTTGTTATAATATTATTACTTATGAATATAAAAAAAATCTTTTTACTATAATGAAGATATCTTCATTAATTTAGCAATGCCAGTCATAAGAGGTTTCATCATGATTTTGAAGTTCAGTGTTCAGTCATTCATACACAACATCCCTAATCTTTTCAGATGTTCCCGTACCCACAGCACTCTGGGAAAAATTAAATCTGGCAGCATATGAAAAGTGTTTGTTTCTTGACAGAAATTTAGCCACATAAAGAGCTACATGCACTACTTTCTTTTGAAATAAAACAGAGCAAAAGAATGAAAACTTAATAGGGTATATACTTTGAAGGCTTATTAGGGTCTCTCTCCCAAATTATAGGACAACAGCTTTCACACGGCAGTAAGGAGGTAGCTTTTCTGCTTATCATAAAGGAAAGGTTTCTGTCTGCATTAGTCTTAATCTACATCTATCTGTGTATCTTCCTAAAGGAAGATGTATCAGGAGAAATGTATTCAGCGGCTATTATGTGAATATATGTTACCTAGTACTTAGAGAGTCATAATCTATATGCATCATCATTCTGTTCTAGTGTATTAGTAATACTATTAAATAATGATAAAATGTGTATGTTTGCAATATGTAAAATGTGCAAGAAATCACCTGCTCACCTGCAGTTGTCATTCTAGAGGTTTGCTTCAACACTCTATAATTGTATGAATTACTGTGCAAACTAAACACATGTAGTTGGACATTCCATTTAGCAAATGCAGGTAGATAGATGGACAAATAGATAGATACATACAATAACATAGTAAATAAACCATCTCAACGCTGAAGAAATAAATGAAGAAGCTTCAATGTATATCTTAGTTCACAACCTCAAATTTCTGAGGGGGAGGGGCTTATTTCACAGCCTGCTGCTGCTGATTGAGGTCACTGGGTCACCTTAGTGCCCTCAGCGACTGGTGATCATTGATCAAAGGCAGACCTCAGCTGCTGCCAAATGCCATGTTTTGCTATGGAACAAAGAACCTTCCATGTGACTGACTGCCCTGGAGGTCAAGGAGGAAAGAAAAACGCCAACACTGCCCATCAGTAACTCTCAAGGGAGCTAGTTAAGCCTTATATCATTGGAAATTGGCCAGCAGCAAATGTTCCTAGAAAGACAATATGGGATTCATGATTCTTTACCGTGTGTGTGTGTGTGTGTGTGTGTGTGTGTGTGTGTGTGTGTGTGTGTGTGTGTGTGAGCATGCACACACACACACACACACACACAAAATACTAATTTACTGCTACTTACAACCATTTCCAAATTTTTAACATTTTGTATGAAACAATTAATACATTTCCTGTGCCATAATAATAACTCCAGTTAATGGCATCTGTAAATGTGTATTATATGAAGCAATGTATCTTAGAAAATGTAACTGAATAGCAAATTTATACAGCCAGACCGCTGTTCTTTGGTGGCTGGTAGTGGTAAATACAGCCTTAATTTAAATGTTATCTTTATTTTATGGCATGTGTCTGATTTTGCAGCTCTGCTTATCTAGCATTTGTTTTGTTGACAATACTTTATTGAAACACGACTACCTGCTGAGCTGATTTCTCTCTGGCAATGAATGTGAAATAGAATTACTACCATTATTGATTGCCACATAGTGCAGGTCATCAGATAAATGCCCTGTCTTACACTTACTTCAGAAAATGTAGGAGTTGTATTTAACAATACCATATTAAGGGCTCTGGGGTGAAGCTCCTTAAGTACATTTTATAACTCCCAAGTCTTGCTTAATCTAAGATAACTGGAAGCTGGCAAACTGTTTTCACTGACTTTAATTACTGATTCATGGATGAAAGTGTCAACAATTCTGTAAAGATTTAATGTGATAAACAGTTGAGTAATCTTAGGGGAAATGAAACAAAAAACAGTTATGAGCAGAAGATGAGTTGCAATCAATGAACAATGGATGAGCGTGTGTCTGACCTGCTCTCATGAGTAAGGTATGCATCAGCAATGCAGGTGGCCTAGCACAGGAAATGATCCAGTAGTCAAAAGGTTAAGCCATAGCAGAGCAATTGACCTTCATGGGGATATCAATTTTTTGGGGAAAGGAGAGGGGAGGTTTTGTCGTTGTTAAAGTTCAAATTCAGGTTTGTTTTTGTGCTTATTTCCTAAACACTTTAAAAAACCTGATTATAGTACACACAACAATGCCAAATAAATACTGATAAAGTGTTATATACATGCAATATATGGCAAGATAAATGGATAGGAAACTGCAATGTATAATTAAGTTAACACAATCCAGCTGTTAATGAATAAGCTAAGAAATTCAAAAGTAAACCAAATCACTTTGGTACAAATAAATCTGCAACAGTGATGACATTCACATTTGAAAAAAAAAGTAAGGAGGAAACCAAGCAATTTGCTATCACAAGCCTTTGCAGGGATAGGCAGAGGGATTATCCCTGGCGCTTACCTCATGGAAAGCTGTGGCAAGATGAAATGTTACAGTCGTATGTTCTGCCAAAACAAGACTCAAAATGCATCTTCCTGGAATGAATCTGCACCAAAACTGATGCTTCCTGTACTGTCCTTTTGCCTTGGCCATTGCTGTTCATTTGCCATTTTTTAGTGTATCATACTGGCTGTCTTAGTAGGATATGTAACTGTACAAAGGAAAACACTTATCTCTGCATCTGCACTTAATAGCTATTCAGATTATTCAGCATTCATGGAAACATTGGTTTGTTGTTTAATAAAGTGCCAAATACTGACTGTATCTAGTGTGAGATATGAAATCATACAGGGAATAACAAAGATATTGGCCTTACATGACTGGAGGGTGTGGCTGGCCTTATCTGAAGCACAGTTTTGTGAATTATTAATTTCTGGATTAAAAGACTGATGATATCAAATGCCATGTCTAAACACAAGGCTGTTCATAAATTCACTTCACACCAACTTACATAGGTTCATTGGTTCATAGATTAGTACTAGGTTAGTTGCCCTTGCAGGCCATTTTAAATATAGCCAATTTCCTTTCAAAGGTGAGAATTAAACCTTATACTTTGTGTTTGTGAGGTATACACCTTAACCATTATGCCAACCCCCAACACCAATTAGGCAAAATGTCAATGACTGACTATACAATTGTGTCCTCAGACCTAATTTTTAATGCTCTGGATATTCAGGTTAAGAAAGGTGTTGAGTTTTTAACTGATCACCAAATGGTAATGAATTGGGTCAGATGGCTGGATTAGTGGCTAGACAGATGTAGGATACCTAAATGCGTAGTGAGAGTGTCCTGAGAATACCTAGTGGATGCCTTCTATGAGATGAGTTAAACTTCTACTTCCAAAATGTTTCTCCTAAGGAGCACTGAAGGTTGGGGGTGTAGAGTCTCAATGGACCCTATTCAAGATCTCAGCAGTGGAGTTGATGGCAAGGAGATGTGGCCAGAAAGTGCTTAGTGTTTGTCATAGATATAATCACAGCACTGCTAGCAGACAGACACTATTGGTAAGGGAAGCTATAAAGTAAAAGAAAGAGGCCTTTAACATTACGTTAGTTGAGTAGATGACTAGATTCTGACAAACCATCAGGTGACCCGGGGATGGGGAGGCATTGCTTAGACTGTTCTCAAAACTGCTGGCCTCAGCTGGGGACATTGTCTGGAGTAAAAGGAATACTTACTTTAGGAACTTCTGAACCCTGAAGTCATACCCTCCTTTGTGTAAGCTGTACCAGAAAGGAACTTCTGTACCCTGGAATCATACCCTTCTTTCAAGAACCTGTACCAAAAATATCTGGTGTGAATGGATAAATTTCAGCAGATGAGGTCACTGTGGCAATTAAACAGTTTTAAGGTGATAAGGCTGCAGGGTAGAGATCTGTACAGAAATACTGAGGATACTAGACAGTACTGGGGTGTCATGGCATTTCACTGTTTGGAGACACTATTGCTGAGCTAACAAAGTTAAATGTGTTAGTCTCCATTTTCAGAATAAAGACAGAAGGATGTGTTCCATTTAAAGAGATTGCACTCCTCCAACTCATAGACAAGCCTATAGCAGGGTGCTAGAAAGTAGACCCTTGACAGCTGAGCCTCTAATTCAGGGTGATTACTGTAGTTTCCATTTTCTCCATGGAAATTCATCTCTGTTGCTTGGAAAATGTAGGGGTTGTGGAGTCTGTCACCATGCTCTACATAGGCCCTTATAAGCCTACTCAAGAGTTTTGCCCATGTTTAGACAGGTCAGCACGGGTGGGACACGGGTGGAATCCCGGGGATGTATTTTCTGTTTCTCATCCAGTTATCCAGGTTGCGCTTAAAAAGGGGTAAAGAGGTACCCTGCTTGACATGGAGAGGGAGTCTATTCCACAGATGGGGGAGTCTCTGGGATACAAATCTGTCCCACCAACAAGTCCTATTGATGTCACAGACCAGGTTGAGGCCGTGAGTGTGGGTTACTTGAGTAGAGCTTGACAGGTGGATATGCAGCAGTCCCATCAAGGCAGGGTCTGAGATTGCCTTGTATGCCAGACAGAGGTCACTTCTGAGGAGTCTGTATGAAACTGAGTAGAGGGATAGGGCTTTTAGCCTATCTGCGTATGGTAGAGTTCTGAGGCCCTGGATTCTCCTGGTGAGGAATCTCTGTGGCCTCTCCAGCTGCTGCATGTGCTTTGCGAGATACATGCCGAAAGGGGTGTTGTACTCAATAATGGGCCTTATAAGGGAAGAATACAGGGATGTTATGATCCCCTTGTCTCTGGATGGGATACCCTTACTTATGAGGTGGGCCATGTAGAAAGCTTTCCATACAATGGAAGCAATATGGTGGTCAAAAGTCATATTGCTATCAACCTGGGTGCCCAAATCCCTCACGACTGATTGCGTGCATAGGACTTTGTTATTAATGTGATAATTTGTGGAGACATTATTCTTCCCAAAGGGGATGATGATGCATTTTTTGGTATTCAGCTTGAGGCCATGTTTCTGGCACCAGTCATTTGTTTGGGTGAGACCCTCTTGGAGGACGTCCACATCACTAGGGGAATTTATGACAGTGGCTAGCTTGCAGTCATCTGCAAACTTGGTCAGCCATAGCCCACTGGTTTTGGCCTGCACCTCAGAAAAGTATATCCCAAATAACAGAGGACCCAAAACCGAACCTTGGGGTATGCCTCTCGTTACTGGTCTATTGCTTGAGTGCTTGAGGTGGCTTCCCCAATTTTGATTAGGTGGGTTCCATCAGTGACCCAGTTAGCTATCCATCTGGTAACATATGGATTGATGCTTAATTGAGAGAGTTTATCTATTATGCCTAAGTAGGGAACAGTGTCGAAGGCTTTGGCCAGGTCAAGGCAGGCGGTGTGCACCATCTTCCTCTCATCCATGGCTTTGGTGGTTGTCTCAAAGAAGTCAACCAAATTTAACAGACATGACCTCCCCTTGACAAAGCCAAACTGTGTGGGATTGAGTGTTTGGAGGTAGTCAATGTCCTTGTTAATGAGGTCCACGATAATCCATTCCAAGGCCTTGCAGATCAGGCTAGTTAGACTGATGGTTTATAATTTCCCAGATGGGTGGATGCTCCACCTTTGTGCAAAGGGATGACAGTGGCTGTCCTCCACTCAGCTGGGACAAAGCCGGTACTCAGGCTGTGGTTGAATAGGAAGCCTAATGGTGCTGCATGTTCCTGCCCAATTTCATGTAGGATGCAGCTTCCCTGGATGTTATTGGGTCCCATGGAGGTTGTATTTTTTGCCTTTCAGAGAGCAGTGATGACCTGTTCCCTAGATATAGGGGGTAAGGTAATGGGAATCTTCTAATTTACTGATGGGGATGACAGAGGGGTGAAGTTTTCACTGAATCTGTCAGCCAGCAAGTTTGCTATATCTACGGCATTTGTATATGTGGTGTCCTTGACCACCAGTACTGAATATATCTTGGTGCTTCCTTTGAGATTGCGGACATATGTGAAGAAGGCCAATTTAGACTAGAAGTTTGCTTTGGAGGATTTCAGTAGTCCTCTTATTTGCTTGTTCAGGCAAAGGAGAGATTGCTAGTAGCAACAACAACAGCACCAAGGAAAAGTTGAAAAAGCACCACAGCAGGATTCACAAAACACGATTTATTGTAGAAAATCTGTCTCTCTGACGTCTCGGCCTTAGCCTTCCAGGAGTATAGAACAAATGAAAAACCCTGTCCTTATATACAAATTAAATCACATGATTAAAACAATTAAACAATCAAGTCATTTAAAAAGTTTTTACATTAGCAGCATTTTCCAATTAAAATCCTCATTTAACCCATTTGGATATAGAGTTTTAAACTTCAGTATATAAACTGTTTCTTTATACAGTAACAACTGTTTAATTTTTAACAGATCAGAATTATTATCAAATACTTGTTCTAAAATTGATGCTTGTAACAACTTTTCATCACTGTTATGCATTTCACAAAAATGTCGAGCAACAGGACTTTCAATTTTATTATTAATTATGTCCCTAACATGTTCAAGGAGTCTCACTTTAAAAGCTCTCTTGGTTTCCCCTATATAAAATTTATGACAGGGGCATTTTAAGGCATAAATAACCCTCTCAGTGTTGCAACTAAAATAATTATTTACCCTGAAGGGCATATCATTTATACATTCAAAACTAAAAGTTACAAAACTACATGCCTTACATTTACCACACTGATAGGTCCCTTTATGTCTAATATTTTCTGTCAATATTTCTGTAGGGAAACTAAACCTGCTTCGTACTAAGAAGTCTTTAATGTTCCTTCCCCTTCTGTATGAAAATTTTAAATTAGCATTTAACCATGATTTAACATTGTCCAGGGTACTAAAGCATTTCCAAAACATAGAAACAATTTTAATTAGTTCCGATGTATAACATCCATAAGTAGTAACAAAATACATAGCCTCAAGTTGTATTTGTTTATTTTGACTTATAGAAGGAACAAATTTCCTCTCCTGTAATCTATTCTTTTTATTATAACTATGGGAAAACTCACATAGTTTATTAAAGCTTTCATCCAGAATAGATCTATTGTACCCTCTTGACAAAAAAGAGTTATACAAAAAATCTAGTTCTTTTCTAAATACTGTTGTTTCATTACATAATCTGAATATCCTTAACATTTCCCCGTAAGGTAGAGAATGTTTAGTATGTGGGGCATGTCCGCTATTACCATGTACATATAACGTAGGACCTTCAAATTTCCTGTTTACTGAAGTTACTAATTTATAACCACTGGAAATGTCAAGAATCACATCTAAAAATGGTATTCGTGTACCCATAATTAGACCATCAATGTCCAAAAAAAACCTATTGGACTTCAAATCTGAAATAAATTGTAGGGCCAAAGACTGACCCCCTTCCACCAAAAAAATTAAATCATCTACATATCTATAATATCTGAAGGAGAGATTGCTTCCAATTGGGCACATGCTCCTTCTTGGTCCTGGACAGCAATTTTTTTTCCCTTTTGTTATAGATTTTATTTATTACAGATGTGCACCAGACAGGTTTACTCTTCCTTGCAGAGGGTGATTTAGTCCTGTCAGGTATTCCTGATTCTGTGCATCTATATAAATGGTTGTATAGTGCTTTGGTATAGTTTTGGCTACTGGTGCCAGTTACTAGAGAGGGGGGGTGGGCTATGAAGCTGTTTATACCATCCCTCAGGAGGCCATAATTAGCTTTGGGGAAGTTTTTTTTTTTGTTTGACCCTAAATAGAGGGGGTCGTGGGGAGATGGTAACTTCGAAAATGACCGCTTTATGGTCGGATGATGCTACAGGGATGCTGCAGTGGTTACTCATATTGGTTAATACCAAGTCCAAGATATTATCACTTCTTGTGGGGGTATCAACTAGCTGTTCCACAGAATTTGCACTGACAAAATCAAGGAATCTCTGGGCATTTGTGTTCTAGCATGAGTAGTTCTTCCAGTCTATGTTTGGGTAGTTAAGGTCACCCAGGATCAAGGTAAAGGGTTAAATCTTGATAGATTCGAAGAAGTCCAGATAGGCAGATTGGGTATCTTGAGTCAGATTTGGGGACCAGTAGCTAACTATGATTTGTATAGGGGTCTTGTCAATGGTTAATTGCACCTGGAGTGTCTCCTGTGTGTCATACTGTTTGACCAGCTTGAAGGTATGTATGTCTTTAATAAATATTGAAACTCCACCTCCTTTGGCTTTACTGCCCACAGTTTGGGGTCGGAATGTATGATAGGATGAGTAACCAGTTAAGACTAGGGTGCTCTTTGCAGCTTTGAACCAGGTACAATGCATGTATTTTTGGACTTGGAGATGGAATGTGACTGCATACCTAGGACTGCCCTGGAGGAGTTGCTGCAATAACAGGCATGCAGGTGGAGGTCACTGTTATGTGCAAATTATTCCTCTACATGAATTTTGAGAGCAGGAGTTGGAACTGCTTTCTTGCATAAAGCTGAATACACATAAGTGGGCTGCAAGATTCTACTAAGGGATTATCTTGTCTGCTTCTGGTTCATGATTTTCATTGAGAGGATATCAAGGCACAAAGTCTTCTTGGTATCTAGTTTGAGAATATGAAGGATGTATTTTTATTGTTAGTAGATGAAGCTGCCCCCTTATCCTCCACTGACCCAACAATTCTGATTGCCAGAGTGCACAATAGCCATCTGCCACGAAGTGGCTGAGGTGAAAATCAGCACCTCCAATTAAGAGGTCATGATTCAATCTGAATTAAGAGTGTATTGTTCTCTGTAGATGAGGGATGAGTAGCTACCTGAAGTGAAGGAGTTCAAATATTGTGGAGTCCTGTCCATAAATGAGGGGGAAGGGGATCAGTAAACTGACATGTGGGTGGGTGCAGTACCAGCCATCCTGAAAGCACTGCACTGGACTGTGGTAGTGAAGCAAGAACAGAGTCACATGATCAAGCTCTCTTATTTATTGCATTGTTTATTTCTATTGCATTAAATGCATTGCCCCACTGGACAAGGACCATCTTCCTGGTGGGATGGGCTGTGGAAAAAGCCTCTCAAAGACTACAAACACAGTAACGTTTAGTATAAAAAGCAATAATGACAACATCAGTATAAAGTACTGTCTAGCTTAAGTAAACACTTAGCATACTAAAACACAGTTCTATGAAGTTACTAAATAAAACGTGATAAGTTTTCAGATACAGATAATCAAATTGCAACTGAGACAGTCATTAACAATATGTACACTATGCATTGCTTCTTATCAAGGTAATATGTAGAAATTAGAGTTAGAAAAAGATAAGGCAAGTTACAAAAGATAAGCACAAGATGTAAGGCAGGAAAGAGTCAAAAATAATAAGGTGTTGTCAAATAAATTGATTGTCAGTAGAAGCGTGACCTAGTGACCTTAAATGACAGGTCTAATGACTAAACGGCACTGGCTACATTTATGGTCAAAGAGATATTTTTAGCTTGTCTGAAACTGGATAATCTCACAACGAAGTGAGATATTTATCACCTGCATTCAAGGCTGTTTATGAATATTTAGTTGCCATTGTGAAGATAGTTTCAGTGTCCTTTTCAAATGGTGCCAGTTAAGCATGTGGAAGAGAGAGAGAGAGACAGGGGATAATGGTGTTTGTACAATAACTTAAAAGTTAGTAGATGCTGAGATTATTAACAATTTGGGTGCTTCGATGTGATGTTCTGATGGCAAAAGAAGTGAAGCAAACAGTACAGCTCTATCATATGTCATCTCCAGCTTGAAGTATATCTGGTTTGTAAGCTGAGCAATACAACAGAATTGTGCAACAGCACAAGAAGCAAAGCCAACCTTGCAGTTGTTACTATGGCTTCTGGTTTAAGTTCCGCTTTAGTCTGTACAGCTAACCTAATTTATGTTTTTCTTTTACAGTGAGTCTCATATATTCTTGTAAATATCTGTCTCAGTTACCAGACCTAAACCTTTTGCGCCTGGAACTTCAGTGTATCCAGAGGTGCACATATAAGGAGTTTAGTGGCCTTTCCCTCAGTCACTTTAATTTCTTTACCAATCAGCATAAGATTTTCTCAGTTAAGACCTGCCTGCTCTTTGTAAGACATTTTCACAAAATATATCCTGCATGTGAGGTTATCTGCAAGTTTGGAATGTATTTGGTAATACAGCAAAACTGTATATTACAGTGACATAGTGCAAGTGTTATTTTCAACCAGGTAGATATCTGGATTGCTGACATTGCAGTGCAGCACAAGGGATATGTTATACGCCTGAGTGTATCATCCTTCAAATGAGATTTCAATTACGGTCCCATCTGCCTGAGATGGTGGTAGCTCAGGTGGATGCAAAAGATCCCACAGCACCTATCAAAAACAGTAGGGGAACTTTACTGATGCCCTGGACAAATTTTCCCTAGTAGTACAAATACTACCTCAGGTCTCCCCTGAAAAGAGGTCTTTGCCTAGTGGGACTAATCCAATAAGCAATGGATAAATAAATAAAATAAACAAGTTCTGTCCTGATATTGACCCTTGCAGTACATCATGATTTTAAAAGATATGGAAATGAGATGCAATGATGCCACGAGACAGCTTCAAACCAAGAATTCAGATCACTGTGGTTTGCGAGTCAAGGGCAGTTACACTGAATACAATTACTTCATGATGACAGGATAACAAAGTTTGGAATACCGTGACAAATGCCTATGAGATATAAAGAAACATGGCGGTAGCATTCTGCCCTTTGTCTATACAGGAATCCATGCAGTTGATTAGCCAAAAATGTGCTGCATTAACAACAAGTTTTGGATTAGAAACAATGATGTGAATCTGAAAGGATATTATGTTGCTTGAGGTACCCCACACACTCTTTAAATGTACAACTGTTGCAGAAATTTTAGACATTGGACTTAGCAACTGGAAGACAGTTTCAGCCTTAAAATGAACCACACACACACAAATTATTTTAGTATACTTTATATGTTACATGTTAACTTTCAGCTTATCAGTTGAGTCAGTAAATATATAAGAAACTTTGTTTTAACTGAGGCTGAGACAGTTTGTCAGGTGAGTCCATGTCATGGCATGGCCTTTCAGCCTGTTCAGAGGAAATTTTATCTTGTCTACAGTGAATTACCTAAGGAAAAAAACTTTGTCTATTTATATTAGAAGTCTGTTCCTTGAGTGCTGTAACTGATGGCAGGTTTTGAAGTATTCTGTTAGTGCTATAGAGAAACTGTTCTGGATTATGGTGGTAGTTTCCAGGTGTGAGCTGAGTGAGAAATGAAAAATGGTTAGTATTAAAAGTGTATTGTCCTACCAAGCGTATTTCCAGAATTGCACTAATTTGTTTAGATTCTGTTCTTGTACAGATGAAAAACATGATTGTTTAGAAGGTTGACTCTGTAGCATTTATACTGCAATATGATATAGAAGTTTCCACGTTGCTCAGCTCCTACACTCTTGTACTTTTTCCTGACAGGGTCCCCCCTTCAGGCATAATTTTTTCACCTTGGTATTAGTTCAGGATAATGTTTCTTACCTAACTCTGTTTCTGCATGGAAAAAATATCAGATAGAGAAAAGAAAGTGGGATATCAATAAAAATCCATTGCCTGCATGAGTTGTGGGATATCTTACTTAAATAGTCCAGCTCTATTGGCACAGAGTTTCTGAATGTGAGCCAGGTGGTCTGTGTTCAATTAGCAGCAAAAATACCTATTGAAGTTGGTGTGGAGAAGATGGGTATGACTATTCTTAGCTTGAAGTCTCAGAATAGGACCATCCTATGCATGAGTCCCTCAGAGGAGGGGCAGCAATATTGGGTGGCAGTCCTGGGGCATGTGTTTGGCTCATCAAACCACAAACATGGTAGCCTTCCTTAGCAGGTAAATACATTTCTGCATGAGCATGATGAAGCATAGTAGCCTCATTGGGATAGACGTCACATGTCGCCATCCAAGGCAGAGGTTATGGACTTAAAGAAAAATGTCCTCATTGCCAGGATACCAGTTAAGTCACAAGCTGCCCCTATGGTTATCTGGATATCAACTCCCTCCAGAGCTTGGCATATATAAAGACAAAAAGTATGCAAAAAAGAAAGAGCCCGGTCAGGTTGGTCAGGCTCACTTCCAGTCACCTGCACTGGTAAACTATTTA
Organism: Protopterus annectens; assembly: GCF_019279795.1. Lineage (NCBI taxonomy): Eukaryota > Metazoa > Chordata > Ceratodontiformes > Protopteridae > Protopterus > Protopterus annectens. The sequence continues at coordinate 360,066,780 of NC_056726.1, read as the reverse complement.
GTGACTAGATGCATTTGGTTACACCTTTAGATGAAGGAAGCACATTTCCATAAAGCACAGGTTGGGTGATGGTCACTCAGGAAGTTATCATGTGCTCCTTCTAAGTGATTATACGAGTCTTGGATTACATCAAATCCAGAAGTATTAATTAATCCAGTTCTATTGTCCTCATGGTTAGGTATATTATCAACTAGTGATAATGCAGAGATATACAGTTAGGAATTGTTTTGCCATGCTCATGAAGTGGGACTGTTTCAGCAGGATCAGTATCAGCCTGGTTCAGTGTGCTGATCAGCAGCACATCAGCATTACCTGGTTGCACACTGATTCAGGCTTCCATGAACTTTTCAGTACAGCATCCACAAACTGAAATCAAAACTGCGTCTCTTCTGGGAGTTCTGGTAGCCATTCTGATTTTTTTTTTCAAGGACAGTTGGTTGTTTATCATGATAGCTACCACACTTGCTCCTTTGGCTGTATTGTACAATCCTTTTAGTACACCGTCAAGCCTAGCACTCCAAATACTTTATTTAATATCGGCGCTAGATGATTGTCCCCATCTGCACAAATGGGAAAAAGAAGTTGTGGATGGACAGATGGATTTTTGTTATTTATTCATTAACTTGGTAAGTGAGTAATCCAAAGGCCGATTTCAGCCAAGACCTGGGCTGAGAGAGCAGCAACAGAAAATATTACAAACAGATATAGAGATACTTGAATATTATGTATTGTATTAGTGTTGTGCAACACCCTTACAGTACTTAGTAACACAGTTATACACATGCAAAAGTTCGACAATAAATGGCACTGTCAGATCATAGAAATATTGCATTGAAGGTTTTACTTATAAACCCTCTCAACCATAATTTCTGAAACCATTGCACTTATTTTTAGCAAATATGTTTTTTCTTTTTTTTTTTTTTTTTTTTGTGGAAAGTCGATGTTAGAAGAGGTTACATACATGCATGCATACAACTACTTCAGGTACAGTCAATAATACTCTTCTAGCCTGCCAGTATATTAAATAATCACTCACAGTAAGTGACCAATTTGTTCTTAAAATTATCTAAACTAGTGCTTGCTTTAATATAATTTGATAGTATGTTCCATGCAAAGGTCTCTCGTTCCTATATAATCTGCTACACAGGTTGTCTGATGATTATTTACTACTCTTTGGTAACTCTATAAACATTCCTAGAGGAAGTTGTCTCTAAATGCCCTAAGCTCCTCTTAAATATCATATGAGACTTTGTACAAGTTCAGATATTTTAATCTTTCATGAAAACTTACATTTTCACATCAATGGACAACCCTTGGTATATTTCTGTTGTATTATCTCCAATTTACTCATGTTGGTTCTCTTATAAAATGTCCATGTCATTATTCCATACTCTAGTTTGGGTCTGATATAACTTAAAAACAATGATGTCATCATTTCTGTCTTCTTAGACTTTATAAATAGTTTATACAGCCTATAGTTTTATAATCATCATTAAGTATTTTGCTGATCTAATCAGAAAAAAAATTCAATGCTGGATGTACTCATATAACCAGTTACTTTAATTCACAATTCAATCACTGTGTGCTACATTAAATATTCATCCTTCAGTCTACATCTCCCAAATCTCATATTCTTAGTTTATAATGTATTCATCAGCATATTATTCTCCTGTGACCAAATGAAGTTGATCTTTTCTCATTCCCGGTGGTAGGTTATGCCAGCAGATGGATGTAGCACTAAAGAATTCATTGTTTTGCATGCATGGTTTTGCCACATTTTAGGTATGGCTAAGATGAAAGGGCTTTATATTCAAAGCCAAGCCTGGAATTATAACTTATATATAAACTTCTATTATTAATGAGGTAAGCCAGAGAGTTTTAGGCCAGGTGTCTGTCTGAATTCTAATTCAAGTCCTAAAATAGGTTGTGAGACTGTAGGTAGCTCTTTGCTCCTTCAGTATCAGCACAACAGAGGATCCTGTTAATGCTAACAGGTACTGCATAGAAGGATGTCAGCCAGGTAGCATCCTACACTTAGCTTTTGCTTATTAGTGAGCAAGGGAAGAAGAAGGGAGTGGGTCTGCAGTGCTGCAAAAGAGATGAATGCATGAAAAGATTAGTTATGTGAGAAATATTAAGAGAGTCATTAAGTTCTGTGTTGAGCTGCGTCTGCATTTGTAATGGTAGATATACTCATGCATGTTAGTGCGATTGTTGTACAAATAACAGCCTGAATGATGTTGAATTGTGTGACTGTCAGCCTGAGATGTCACTTACGCCTCCTTAACTTCAAAATTCTAAACTGCATATTTTCTTCAACAAACACATAATCATTTGTATACTGTTTTATTATCAACCAACTATTCTTCTTGAAAGTACTATAAATAATAATCAACTGCATTTAGTGTTTCATCAGTACATATCACAAGTAACTTTTCCCATGCTGCAAACAGTGCTTAGGTAATTGATATGTACTTCCCAGTGCTATCCTACCACATTGATGTGTTTTATGCTCTTAGCAGTGATATTATACGCCATAACTGATATCAGTGACAATTACATTACGGTACTAATTATTAAACTGTGTGGTCTTCACCAAATTCTTCCAATCAGTGTTATATGTTGTCTGTTGCATTTGAGTACTACATCCTCAGCTTCTATGACATGTACCGACTAGAGTCTATTTAATTTTATAACTGTTATTCTATGTTCACTCAGAAACTTTGCTACTTGACACTCTTTTTAGTTTATTTTATTTAGCATGTGTTGACTAGGATATTCTGAATGGGAAAAAAAACCTTGTGGAGGCCTGGGAAAAAGCTCCTCAAAATGCAAACGTAAACTAAGGAAACAAGCAGAACATTAGTAATTAACAGCACAATGTTCTACAATCTATGAACACAGTAACGAAAACTGATGACTTGTCACAAGAGAAAAATCAAGTTATATACAGCTGTATAAATACTATAAAAGGAAATGAAGACTTTTTTTGATAAGAGAGTATTAGATAGGAAAGGGGGAGAGATATAGAAAAAGTTCAACTTGGAGTACAGCAAGAACATAGTCAGGATTGCAGCAAGTATTGTTTTAATTGCCACTTCACTGATTTAATGATCTGTATTTGTTTTACAGCAAGTGGAATGGAGTCCCATGTATTGGCCACATATTAGTAATATAGGAAATCTCCAAAGCTATTAAACCACTCCTCTGAATATCTATAGGTTCATAGATTCATAGGTAGGTACTAGGCTATCTGCCTGAAGGCATTTATAAGCCTAGCCAGAATGTGTTGGCTTTCGCCACCCCCTTAGATTATTTCCCTGTGCCTCTGTCTGGCAGAGCCACTGAAGTGATCGCCGGGGTAAACTTTCTGTTTCCCATCCACTCGTTAAGGTTTCTCTTGAAGAGTGTTAGCAAGGAGCTCTGCCTAATGTAGATTGGAATCTTGTTCCAAAGCATGGGAAGTCTCTGTTTGAGACCAGTGATCCTCTTGGTGAGGTACTTCTGTGGTCTTTCCAGCTGCTGTAGGTGTCCTGTAAGGTACATCCCAAATGGGGCATTGTACTCCATGATGGGTCTGATGAGTGATGAGTAGAGGGGCACAATGACCTCTTTTGACCTGGATGCGAACCCTTTTGTGATTAGGTGGGCCACATAGAAGGATTTTCTAACCACTTTGGCAATGTGATTATCAAAGGAGAGATTACTATCTACTTGGGTCCCCAGATCCCTTATTACGTCTTCCGTATTTAGGGGGCTACCACCTATGTCGTAGTTTGTGGGTACATTATTTTTTTCCAAAGGGGATGACTATGCAATTTTTGACATTTAGCTTGAGGCCATGATTTTGACACCAGGTATCCATCTCAGTGAGACCCTTTTGGAGGATGTCTGTCAGCCAGAGAGTCAATTATAGCCCCTAGTTTGCAGTCGTCTGCAACTTTGGTCAGCCATAGTCCTCCTCTGCTTGCCTGTATCTCTGAGAAGTATATGCCAAACAGAAAGAGTCTGAGGACTAGGCCCTGGGGAATGCCACTTGTACCCGGTTTAGAGTCGGACCTAGCTCCCGCATCTCTCACCATGTGGGTTCTGTTTGTGAGCCAGTTGGCAACCCATCTTGTGACATAGGGGTTATGTTCAGGCTGGTGAGCTTGTCTATAATACCAGAATGGGGAATGGTGTTAAAGGCCTTTACGAGGTCTAGGTAGGCTGTGTGTGCCACCTTTCCCTCATCTATAGCCTTGGTAACTGTCTCAAAGAAGTCCACCAAGTTTAGGAGGCATGATCTTCCCTTAACAAAGCAGAACTGGGTAGGGTCCAGTGTTTAGAGGTTCCCAATGTCTCTGTTAATGAGTTCCATGATGATGTGCTCCATAGCTTTGCAAACCAAGCTAGTCAGACTTATAGGGCAATAGTTCCCGGGGTCTGTTGTGGCTCCACCTTTGTGGAGTAGAACAACCATTGCTGTGCACCACTCTATGGGTATGTAGCCTGTGGAGAGGCTAAGTATGAACAGTGTGTTTAGGTGAGGGGTTAGTTCGTCTTTGAGCTTGTGTAGGATACAGTTGAACTGGCAGGTGAGTGAAATTGAATGAAATTGGGATATTTTTCAGGTCTGTAGATTAGATTGTGAATAATATAGAATTTTTTCAAGGTTAGGATGTGTGCTGCTTCCAGCCATCACATTTGTTTAAATGCTAGACAATGGTGGGCTTTGTAAGGGAAGTTAGCTTTGAATGTTGATACTTTGTTGCAGCTCTGCTCGAATAAGTGAAGTTTGCTCTTGTTAAGGATGATAAGTATAGGAATGAGACAGAGAGAAACAGCAAAAGGAAGGATGAAGTTAAGTATTTTCAAGCAGTGTCAGGAAGGATTTAATCCTATAAGGAGCACCTCATTTTTGGTGTGTGAGACAACGTGAGGTATTGCCAGCTATGGCAAGAGAAGTAGGGTAGTGGACATGTAACATATGCCAGCACAGCTAGCTGGAATTTTTTAAAGAATTATATGTCATTCATATATCAAACTGATTTGTACAGATGCTTGTGTTGAAAAATGTAATTGTAAAGCTGGTTGTATTAAAATGTACCAACAATGTGACCTACTGGACAGAAAAAGAAATATACAAGCAAGCAGATGAAGCTTATCTAGGGTTCTGGCCCAGCATGGGAGGGTGGAATCGTCTGTATATTAGGCAAAAGTGGTATGCTTACTTGCCAAATGGAGTCATTTATAAATATGTTAAAGAGGATGGGGACCGAGGATGGCACCCCAAAATACACCTGTTGAAACTGGTTTGAAAGAAGTGATATCTTTCAGTGCTTGACTGCTTGTTGCCTGCCAGAGAGGTAGCTGTTAAACCAGGAGACTGTGGAAGGGTGTAGAACTAAGAAGGTTAGCCTTTGTAAAGTACAGTTGTGTACACTTACCATAAATGTAGATGTTTGAGTGTATTCACTGTTGCAGTCATTACATTCGGGGTAATCTGTTGGCAGGTTGCCCTCAGTCGGCCTGATTAACAAAGTCTAGAGTCCTGCGTCGATTGCTGCCCCTTCTTCCATGACGTCAAGTCATTAGGGGTATAAAACATGCAGCCGACACCATTACATCAGTTTTTCTTGCCCCAGATGTCAGGTGCCCCCCGAATGGGGAGCAAAATATATATATATATATATATATATATATATATGTATATATATATATATATATATATATATATATATATATATATATAAAATATAAAACACAAAATATATACCTCCAAACAAAAGCAAATACACCAAAAAGGCTTTTAAAGATAGTAACAGAAATGAGAGGTATAGCTAGAGAAAAACAGGGGGTTGGAGGGAGGGAGGGTAACCAGGACTGCAACAGTGAATACACTCGAACATCTACATTTATGTAGGTGTACACAACTGTA